>NC_143053.1:4552500-4708571 GCF_052426305.1 Pelodiscus sinensis
TTTCCTCTTGTGATGGAGGGCCTGGCGAGGAGACCTTATAAAATCTCACCTGGGAGCTTTGGAAATCGCTCTCGCTCAGAGCCTTGCAGCTTGACAGCTCTGCAATTTCCCCCCCGAGTTATTTAGTATCATAGTAATTAGAGATGGAAAGGATCTCTTAGCTCATCAAATCCACTCCCCTTTCAGGATAAACGGTCACTCTCTGCTAGAGGAGGTGTCTGATATTCCATTCATATGGTGCTTGGTCTTAGACAAGAAGAATTCAAGTAACTTACTGTGTCAAACAACATAAAAATAACCCCACAAGTGCATCCTCTCTAAGAAATGGCACAGGGAAGTCTCACCTGTGGCTTCTGAAAGTCATATTTCATCACTGATAAATCTGAGGCAACACTGCCGCTTTGGAGAACCGGTTGTCTGGAGAAGAGAAGACTGAAACCGGACATAACAGCTTTCAAGTACCTAAAAGGGTGTTGCAAGGAGGAGGGAGAAAAATTGTTCTCCCCAACCTCTGCAGGTAGGACACAAGGCAATGGGCTTAAATGGCAGCAAAGGAGGTTTAGGCTGGACATTAGGAAAAACTTGTGTAACCCCTCCTGTTGGCTAGCCCAGTGTGAGGTTATTCAGCATAGGGGAAGCCTTGTGACCTCTTACACCACTGTGAGAGGGTTGGCCTGAGGCTGCTTGGTGTGCTCTGCGTTGTGTGTGAGTGCACCTCAGACAGACCCACTCCGACAAATCACCAGGAACAGGCTTTACTCTGTAAAAAACAGAGAACAGGAAAACAGTTCAGCAGCCCCTTCTCTCGGCATGCAGCCTGTGTGCTGCTTCTAGCACAGTCCTTGGGGCGACCCTGCTGGGGGCAGAGGGCACATCCCGGCAGGAACCAAGAAGTTCTCCCAACATGCTGCAGTTTGTCGTCTGCAACTTACAGTTCCCAGGGCTGCTGCTGAAACACACTGGATCTTGGGCTACCCCTGCTAAATGTCAGAGTGGTGAAACACGGGAATAAATTGCCTAGGGAGGTTGTGGGGTCTCCATAATTGGAGATATTGAAGGGCAGGGACCTGTCAGGGATGATCTAGACCAGTAGTTCTCAAACTTTATGGCATCATGCCCCCTTTTGGATTTTTGAGAAACCCTCACACTTCCCCCCAAAAAAGGCATCAAAACTTGTTGAGCCCCCCCAAAAGTTGCCCTTTTAAGAGAAGAGTAGGCATTGCCCTTTTAAGGCAACCATTTTGAAGTCTGCCTGGGATGCTCCATCCTCGTCCTGTCCCAGCCAGCCTGGGCTGCGCGTGTTCCAGCGGATGCCCGAGCCAGGAAAATCAGAAAATACCGGTCACTTCACATGGTATTTTCTGAATTTTTTTACCAGACGGACTGGGCTCTTTCTTGGGGGGGGGAGGGGGGGAGGGGTTGCCTTGCGCACCCCCTGGAATATCCCCCCCCACCCCCCCAGTTTGGGAACCTATGATCTAGACAGTGCTTGGCCCTGCCATTAGGGTGGGAGACTGGACTTGCTGGTCTCTCGAGGTCCCTTCCAGCTCTAGGATTCTATGGTGTGAACAGATGGATGATCCAGTGTACTGGATATGTAGGCTGGCTCAAAATCCGTTTGCGCTGGATTAAAGTGTCGCGCGTAAATCTAAATCAAAACGTTGGAGACTTCAATGTGTGAGGCTGAGGGGCCAAGTCTCTGGAACTGGGCAGACAAGTCTCAGCTCCACACGGCGCCGGAAGGGAGGGGAATGGGCTAGGTCCCGGAGTAATGGATAGCTCCTGTGCGTTTGCTGTGTGGATGTTTCTCGTTAGATAGCAGGGAGATAAGACCGGGTGCTCATCTGCCAGCTTTTCTGGTCACTGAGTCGCAAAAGGGAGCCATTGTGTTTGTAGAAAGAGTTGACAAGTAGAATTGAGAGGCTGTGAAGCATTCAGCCAGTTCTGCAGCAGATATGTGCTCTCCCTCCCCCGGGAACTTGTTTTTCCATTCAGTCATTCCGCCCACGGGATACCCTCTGTGCTTGAGGGACTGCCACAGCGAAGAAGGCTGTGTACATGAATCCCGACCCAGCAGCATGGCCCCATCCTGGGTTGGAGCACAGCGAGTTCAGGGCTCCAGCTTCATCGGTGATGAACATTGTAAAAAACTAGGGATGTTAAATTTAATCAACTAATCGACTAGTCGATGGATTTTCTATTGACTGGTTGATTAGTCGATAAGCAGGGGATCCACAGTGGGGCCGGGAGCTAACCCCGCTGCAGCTCTCCTTTTTAAATGTAGGAAGAGCTGGCAGGCTCTTTATACATTTAAAAGGCTGAAGTGCACTCGGCGCAAGCCAGGACAGCTGATTCCCAGCTGTTGCTGGGTCCCCACCACTTCGCTTTAGCCTTTTAAATGTATTAAGAGTCTGCTGGCTCTTAATACATTTAAAGGGCTGGCAGGCTCTTAATACATTTAAAAAGCAGAGGTGCAGTATCTGGGACTGGGCACAAGCTGGGAATCAGCTGATTCTTGGCTCACTCCCGGTCCCCTCTATCCCCCCTGCCTCTCCTGCCCCCCGCGAAGATGGTGCTGGGGGGAACCAGCTTTTAAGCCAACTCCCCCCAGCACTGATAGAGGCAGTGGGAGGAGGGGCGGGGAGAAGCTACTAGTCGCTTACATCCCTATAAAAAAACTGAGACTCAAACAAATTTTCTCTCGTGTGTTAAAATGTTACACTCTGTTTTTGGAGCCAGCCCAAGAGTTTAAGGCGAGAAAGGCCCACCAGTTCACTCCATCTAACCTCTTGTGTCTCACAGGCCACCAACAGCACCCAGCACCCACAACCAATATCAGACCAAAGTATCAGCCCACTGCTCACGGCAGGCCAATGATTAAGTGAGAGACACCCAGATCATCCTGGCACCCACATGCTGCAGATCAGTACTGAGGGTGGGGGGGGTCAGTTGCCCCCAGTCGCCATGCTAGAAGAGCACCAATTTAGTCCCCCTCTGCTCCCCTGTCATCCCTCAGCTCGCCTGCTCCTCCTCCGCCCGCTGCCGCTAGCTGGAGCCGCCTCTCTGCCCCCAGTCCAACCCCCTCCTCTATCTCCACCAGTAGGTTAGTGCGTGCGGGGGCCCGGCCCCAAACTGGAGGAGGCGGGGGAAGACACGGTACAAGCTCCCCCTCTCCTCCCAGGGTCAGACTCAGCTACGCGCCTCGGAGGGGCGCAAATTTTGCCTTTGCCCCCGGCACATAACACCCTCAATATGCCTCAGCTGCAGAGGATGGCAAACAACAGAAAGCCAGGATTCCTCTCTGACCCCACCTATGGTGACCAGCTAGAATTCTGAGCACATGAGTGAAAACCAGCCAACCGCCTGAGCATGTGCTGTGTCAACTCAGAGCCCTGGCCAACCCCGGCTCACTGTCCTGTTTCTGCTGCAGAGGAGATTAAATCGAACCCAGTTGAATACAAAGAGATGAGGGAATCCCTTCCTGACGCTCTAGTGGGCCAGCTGAAGTGTGAGCTTTTGGGAACATAAGATCTAAATAGAAGTGGTACCCACAGCTACCAAGCCCTTTCCCGGTCTTCACAAGCAACCCAGTCATGTGATTACACCTGTAAATTTGTCCAGTTCCTCTTAAAACTAATTCAGTTGTTTGTCCGATTAGGAAGCCGTTCCAGAGCCTCCCTTCTCGGCTGGCTACAAACCACCCTCTGATTTCCAGACTGAGCTTGTTCCTGGCCAATTTCTCCCTGTTTGTTCTTGTACCAACATTGTCCTTTAGCTTAAACAGCTCTTCGCCTTCCATGGTGTTTACCCGCCTGCTTGGGTTTCAATTGCAAAAATGTGATGTGATTGACACACAAAGATTGAGAAATCAAGTGCCTACGTCAGTGTCTGTTGTGCTAACTTGGACTTGTTGCAAGACCTGTGTATTTGTATGGGAAATGTTTAATATCACAAAGCCATGTGCTATTTCTATTTAACAGTCAAAAGGAACCTCTTCCCTCATGTAATGTGGCTAACCTGGGGTTCCCTTAGGAAAATCAAACGTGGCATTTCTGACTTCTCAGTGCTGCATTAGCAGTGCATTTTATTTTCATTTATTCTACCTGGTTTTGACAAAGAAATAACAGGACGATTAAAGACCAGTGGAAAAGTGGATGACACGTTAAGTGCAGATGTCCTTTTGTACACACTCAGCTCTGAACCACAGTAGCATAAAAGCTAGTAGAAGATAGTCTAACAAACACATTGATTTTAAAGTCACAAACAAGTTTTCTTCACATTTGTGCTTTTTTTTTTTCTGACTGAGGACTCTGAAATGAGCCAATTTTGATGTTTTTGACATTAGCCATTTCAAATCCCGTGGAGCAGACATTTGAATCCTAGCGGGATATTTTACTTTGTGCTGTTAAACGAGTGTGTAATTCAGAAGAGGCAGAATTGATTTAGCTCAGATCTTCCAAAACAATGTTCACCAACCGGCATGGAAGCTTTCGACCCAAAAGCAATTTGTATAGGAGAGTTTTGAAAGCAACTAAAAATGGCAGGTGAGATCGGAATGCAGAACAGTCCTTATCAACAACATTGGGGAGGACTGGGTTGGATATTAGGAAAAACTATTTCCCTAGGAGATGGGGAAGCACTGGGCTGGGTTCCCTAGGGAGAAGGTGGAATCTCCATCCTTAGAGGTTTTGAAGTCCCAGCTTCATGAAGCCCTGGCTGGGATGATGGAGTTGGGGTTGGTCCTGCTTTGGGCAGGGGGTTGGACTCGATTACTCTTGAGATCTCTTCCAACCTTGGGAGTCTGATTTGCTCCCCATGAACACTGTGACTGCTACCTGTGTATTTATTATCTCCACCTACAGGGGATCTAGACCATCCCTGTTTGTGTGCAATGATTTATAATCCTCTGCCTGCCTTAACTATGTACAACAAAGTGTGAAATTTGCTTCTGACGCCTTCTAGTGTTCTTTGATGCAATCATCTTGTCTCATCATTCAGTGTAAAATCTTTTTGTTGTCTACACTGTGGTTATGGGTGTGGGGTTTTCCCCTTTTCCAGTGGCAAACAGGAAATAATAGGGGAAATAAACAGGAGAGCGAATGGACAACCTCAGTAAGAAAATCCATAACATGCCTGGAGGATAGGTCCATCAATGGCGATTAGCCAGGATGGGCAGGGATGGTGTTCCCAGCCTCTGTTTGCCAGAAGCTGGGAATGGCTGACGGGATGGATCAGGTCTCAGAGGGGAAGCCCTGTTAGTCTGAGAGGGGTGGTGTTAAGAAGATTGCAAAACTCTTCTGTCTGGCTCAAGATTGGCCGGGAAGGAATAAAGGGAATGCAGCCTCTGTGGAGAAGTCACGTGTCCGTCTGGAATAAGAACATAAGAACGGCCGTACTGGGTCAGACCAAAGGTCCTTCTAGCCCAGTATCCTGTCTACCGACAGTGGCCAGCACCAGGTACCCCAGAGAGGGTGGACCGAAGACAATGATCAAGCGATTTGTCTCCTGCCATCTCTCTCCAGCCTCTGACAAACAGAGGCCAAGGACATCATTTTATCCCCTGGCTAATAGCCTTTTATGGACCTAACCTCCATGAATTTGTCCAGCTTCTCTTTAAACTCTATTATCGTCCTAGCCTTCACAGCCTCCTCTGGCAAGGAGTTCCACAGGTTGACAACACGCTGTGTGAAGAAGAACTTCCTTTTATTAGTTTTAAACCTGCTACCCATTAATTTCATTTGGTGTCCTCTAGTTCTTCTATTTAGGGAAATAATAAATAACTTTTCTTTATCAGCCCTCTCCACACCACTCATGATTCATGTTGCAGGGATTCTTTTTCAGGGATGGTTGTATGCTGCCTCCCATCACCTTATCATCTGGGCACCTTCCGCTAACAGTGACGTCCCTAGAGGTCTTCATAGGGACTCTGGTGCTGCTTCTCCCTGTTGGGTGTGCTTGTCACAGCACTTTGCTCTGCCACGTGTCCCTGCTCACTCGGGGGTCTTTAAATGAAGAGCTGAGAAGTCAGTCTCTCAGCCAGAGGCTAGGCGGTCTATCTCAGGTGAGGTTCTGTGGCCTGTGATGTGCAAGTTGATCATGGTGGTCCCTTCTGGCCTGGAAGCCTGTGAGTCTGTCTTACACAGAGCATGAGGGGAGAGGTGACCCTCCGAAAACCCAGGAGGATGTGCGTCCAGAAACTGGCCGAGGGGATTCAGCAGCAGGTGTGGGATCCAAAGCCACTTGCCAGTTGGGTTTCTTTTTACTTGTAAATTGACTCGCTACCCAACAGGCAGTGCCCCTCCAAATCTGTCAACCTCCCCCCGCATCGCAGTGTCTGCATGAAGCAAATTTTGTTTAACTTTCCCTTTGGCTACAGACGAAGAAGCCCTCGCGAGCGGCTAACGGATGTGTCTGAAGAAAGTACTTTTTTATTGAAAAAAATAATGGTGCCAGCTGACGTGTGATTTACTGCAGGGTCCGCTTCTCGGACTTGATAATATATTTCTATTAGATTGTTTTTTCTTTTGCTCTCTTTCCCTTTAAGAGTGGCAAGTTTCTCTGTCTGCCTGACACCTCCTTAAGCTTAGGCAAAATAAATGTTGATTTTCATCAAAAGTAAGAACGTTGGAAGCACTAATTCTCCGGCGACGCTGACAAGCTCAGCAAAAGCTGCTCAGGTTTCTACAAAGGGCTGGCGATCCAGCCACGCTCTCCTCTTTGGAAGCAGTTCAATCATCATAATGAAAAAGGGGCTTCTTATCCTAGAATTCGCTAACTAGAAATTATATACCTGGTTCCCGGAAGATAGATTGCCTAGCTCCCGAAATACAGAGCGTGGGACAGAGTGAAGGCACGCACAGTGCGGCACAAGATTGATCGCACAATTTGCAGAATCCACCATGCACAAAAGAAGAGAATATATTTTTGTTTGCCGTTGTCAGGGCCGTGCTGGCCCTGGGCAAAGGGGGCAGGAGAAGGGAGAGGACAAGGGTAAAATTCAGCCCCTGCTGTTGAGTTTTGACCCGTATATTGTAGGATCTCATCAAAATGAATTCCAACATTGTCGACTGTGTATTAAAAGAATGACTCTGGAGCCTGCTGGTGCAGTCAGTGCAGGCTTTCCATCCTCTGGATATTCCCTTCTTTGGCTGAATTCCCCATGTGCATTAGATTACATTATATGTAAAAGCGATTGGTCATTTAGATGGGTTAGACTTGGTATGGCTTTAGAGAGAATCAATAGACTTCGAGTTTCTCAGGGTAGAAACATAACTTCTTCAAAGGGCCCGTGTGCCCCACAGAGTGTGTGTAGCTCCAGGCAAGAGCCCTGATCACTGACCCGACAGACCCTGCTCTGTGCAACGTTGGGCAAGACATAGGCCCCGAACCTCAAAGGGACTTGAGCTTCCCCTCAGCTTCCCATGCAACAGGGGGGATAGCAGCACTGCGCTGCCTCCCAGGGGCCTGTTTGTGGATTGCGTTGAGAGCTACTGGTGAAAAGCTCCACAGAAGAGCCAGGGGATAGTAGTAGTAGTATTGTGTGACTGGCCCCCGGACAGATTTGAAGCCTGACTGAGACAGATTTGCACGGAGGCATCTGCAAGGCCAGGACACGGTGTTCCCTGTAAGCTGGGCACGTGTGCGGCTGATCAGGAGAGATTCCGCTGCCACCCAGCTGATCAGCAGAGCGCCCGTAGCTAGGCTTTGTTTCTCTGGGCGGTGGTGCACATTCACACATGCCTTGGTGCATGTTTTAAAAAAATTCCACACCTGGATGGGAAGGATTAGAGGGAACGTTAGCCAAGGCTAGTATTTGAAAAAGAAAACCCTCTCTCCCGTGGTCTTGGGGAGATCTGGAATGCATTCGTACACGCACTACGCAATGAATGGGACAAAGGGATGCAGATAACCCTGAAGCTCTAAAGAGTGTAGGTGTCCTATGGGGAACCTGCCTGTACGTTTCTGTGGGTTCCGTGGAAGTGTTATGGGTCCACCTGCGTGGATTGGATTTCAGGATTGGCAGGTGGTAGTATGGCCCAATGGTTAGTATAGCTGGAGACTCAGAGTGGAGCTCAGTTCCCTGCTCTGCCAGATTTTCTGGGTGACCTTGGGCAAGTCCTGGAACATCTCTGTGCCTCAGTTCCCCATCTGTACAACGCAGGTAATAGCTCCGCTTTGCCTCGCAGGGGACTGCAAGGTGCTCAGATGCTATGGGAAGTGAGCCCCAGGAGTGCACCCGTTGGGGCCTGAGTGTGTGTCTGAAAATGGGAGCTAGACTGTTCTGGTGCCAGCTCACCGCAGGGTGGACGTGGTGCAGCTAACTTAGCCAAACAGGGGTGTGTTGGAAATGACGAGTCTCCCCAGCACTCACAGGCCTACAGCGTCTGGTCCCACTCAAGTGAGAGTCAGTGGGTGTCTTTTCTTTTTCAAAGCACTGGGTCGCTCGTGAACCCTCATCAAGTCCTGTGTCCTAGCGACGTAAACTGAGGCAGGGAGATGAAAGGCTTTTACTGAGGCATCAGCTGGAGTTAGTGTCAGGACTAAGAGCCTGGTTTAAACATGACAGCTTCTCTCTCGTTTTACAGCCGGTCCCTGAGTTGCAAACGGTCGACTTATGACCGTTTGCAGTTACAACCAAAAATGTCGTAAATGGAGGACCCCGAGTCACGAACGCGATCCGCACTTATGAGCAGCGCAGTCGCATGTAACTCAGTGGGGGCCAACTTATGAACAAACCGAGTTACGACCAATTGCTTGGTCCGTAACCGGTTCGTAAGTCGGAGACAGGCTGTACATTGTGTGCTTTTTAAAACACTAGTCAAGGCAACTGCAGGTGCTATGTGAAATGTTCAGGGATAAAATTTGAACAGAAAATTATACAGATAAAGCGAGGGAATCTTTAAAAGCCAAATGTATGCAATATGGGACCAACAATAAACCCAATTAGACTGTTTAAAAATCTGCAGAAAAGTCTGGAAGCTAAATGTAGTCATCAAAAATTGTATTAATATTTTCAAAAATATCACTAACTTTGTCCATAATATTTATCATTTGTCTAGCTCTTTGCAAATTTAAAGTATTGCATTTATATTAAGTGACAGTGAGTCTCAACCCTTCTCTGACGTAACTGGTATGCTTAAAGGAAAACAGGGATAATATTAAAACTGATACAAGGAAAAACTGGTATACACAGCACATCGTTAACTAGTGGAACTCACTGGCACAATATATTAATCATGCTGTATTCAAATGGGTGGTGGAGGAAATATAACAGAGGAAGAGGTGAAATTGAAGGTTGTAAAAGAGCCTTAAACAGGTGGGGAACAGGAGTGGAGGAGAAGGAAGAGTGAAGTAGATAAAAGCCAATGAAAACGGTATAAGTGTATAAAAAGATCCATGGAAGGCTTGCAGCCAAGCTTGTGGAATGTTGTGTAGGCCTGGATGCCATGGTCTGATAGAATCAAAGAACGCTAGAACTGGAAGGGACCTCGAGAGGTCGTTGAGTCCAGTCCCCTGTCCTCACGGCAGGATCAAGCAACATTTAGATCATCCCGGATAGGTGTCTGTCTAACCTACTCTTAAATATCTCCAGTGATGGAGATTCTACAACCTCCCTGGGCAATTTATTCCAGTGTTTGACCACCCTGACAGGTAGGAAGTTTTTCCTAATGTCCAACCTCAACCTTCCTTGCTGCAGTTTAAGCCCATTGCTTCTTGTCCTGTCCTCAGAGGCCAAGAAGAACAATTTTTCTCCCTCCTAACACCCTTTTAGATAACTGCCATCATGTCTCCTCTCGGTCTTCTCTTTTCTAAACTAAACAAGCCCAATTCCTTCAGCCTTCCCTCATAGCTCCTGTTCTCTAGACCTTTCATCATTGTTGCTCTTCTCTGGACCTTCTCCAATTTCTCCACATCATTCTTGAAATGTGGTGCCCAGAACTGGACAAAACACTTCAGTTGAGACCTCATCAGCACAGAGTAGAGCGGAAGAACGACTCCTCGTGTCTTGCTCGTAACACTCCTGTTAATTCATCCCAGAATCATGTTCCCTTTTTTTGCAGCAGTGTCTCACTATTGATTCCTATTTAGCTTGTGGTCCACTCTGACCCCTAGATCCCTTTCTGCAGTGCTCCTTCCTAGACTGTCACGTCCCATTCTGTCCTGACTTCCGCCTTTAGATTTTCAGTTGCTCATGCAGGAAAACATTTACCCTCCCTGTCTTGTGTGCAGTTTGTGAAAATGTCATGACTGGCTCATAAGTACAGTTATCTAAAGTCGCTGCCGTACTGCTGCTCTGTGAGGTGGGGCAGCCTAGCTTTGGGGATTGGTAATTCAGCCTTTTACCTTGAGGCTGCAGGTTCAAATCCTGCCATGGTGAGTTCTAACCAAAAGCTATTCCTGGGACTGAGAGCAGTTTCTGGCAGATCGGCATCCACGTGACAGAAACCATGATTGTGGTGCACATTTCAATAGGGTAGGAGGTGAGCAGAGACAGAGACTGGGTTAAAGCTTTCACCCCTTTTTGATTTTTGAATGTCAGTAGCAGTAAACGTCACTTCTCTCACCACGTGCCCCTTCAGCCCACGCCACCTGGAGAGGCCAAGCAGAAATAATTTCACTCATCTCAATGTCTTCTCTGATCTGACTGCTACTCACTGCTGCAGTGTGCTTAAGCCACCTGCTCTTCATTGGGATCATTTTGTACCTGCCCATGCTGGGCTGGAGGGAGCTATTTACATTCTCAGCTGCCTCCTTGCTTTAAAAAACAGAAGTTTGTCCCGGGTCAGGCCTTCTATGGCCCTTGGATGATTCCTGCTGCGCTTCTGAAAGTGTGTTCCAGGGGGAAGACAGAGCCTTTTTGGGGTAAGGGGACTGGGAGCGGGAGGGAAATCAGTAAAGAATCTTATGAAAATTTTTGGCCCCCCAAGATGCCAAATGGTGTTTCCTGGATTTGGGGGAGGCGGGTCTTAAATTCTTTCTTCTCTGTTTGAGATTCATAATTAAGATCAAGCTGCACGTAGATAAGAATTTTAGCGATTAACATCCCATCAGAGCCTCTTGGGAGAAGTGACAAGCAATTTTACAACATGCCTCTAAGAATTTCATAGCCCCTCATAAAAATAAATAAATACACCCCTACCCCACCCCTGAATTTATGGCAGTGGGTCTGACGCTGGGCGCTGTCCTTCCACAGCGAGAGGAAACATATAACATGATTAAATATCCCACCGCTGATGGCTAAGAGAACACACTGACAGCCATGGGAAATCCATTCTCTGAAGGTAAGTATTCTCTATGGACTGACTCTCTTCAATCATGTGGTCGTCACTCAGTTTATTTTATTCTACACCATCTTCCGCCATAAACTAACCTGCCAATATAATAGTTCAGAAATATTTCCAGGCTCGTTTTGCGGTGATAAATCTTATTTATTTATTTAATGTCAGGCCTGGGGGGAGGGGGGGAGGCGAATTGCCTCTGTTCTTCCCCTCTGCCCACTCCCCTCCCTCTCCACCACTAATTCATCCCTCTGAAGTGGATTGCATCGGCTGGCTTGGCTGCAGTGCTAGTTAGAGGCTCCGGAGTTCAGTCCTTAGTGGGGCGCATCCGCTGAGGTCATGCAGATTCTGTTTTTGCCATCGGAAGTTGCTTGCCTCCACTTTTCTTCCCCCCAGTAAGTGCAGCGCTTGTGAGTTTCACAGATGGGTTTCCATTCAATCAACATTGTCTGTTAATTGGTCTTTTTTACTCACGCATTGGAAATGCGGACTTTGCAACCTCTATGTCATTCTTCATGCGGTGTCCAGTCCAGTCTGATCTGGGTTATCTAAGGGATTGGCAAGGAGGTTCCGGTGGCTTAGCAAAAAGAGAGCAGGCTCAGGAGCCCAATAAAAGGCGAGAAAAGTGTGATTTGGTCAATTAAACTCCTGGAATCAGGACTTCTAGGTTCCATTCCCACTGCTGCTGCTGACTCTCAGCGTGTGACCTTGGGCAAGTCACGGGGTGATTGTCTGTCTCCCAGAGGGAACCAGAGTTTGCAAATTACACCGAGGTCCTGGGACGGAAGATGCTACATAAGCACTAAAATATTTTCATTGTAGCCATGTACTTGTAGGGCCTTTCTGCAGAAGAGAGAGACTGAAACAAGTGCCCTCATGCATACAGATAAATGCTGCTATGTATGCTGTGACGCTACACCCCAGTACTTTTACGGAAATGTTTGACTATGAATATTCATATTTCCAATATGCTTTATGCAAAACAGGGCAAGTAATCTCTCATTCAAGACGAGCCTCTGAATGTGTGTATTCTATTTGTTTGCACGTATCATTCTTGAATATGAAGTTAGAAATATTAAGTGAAAGCCTGTTTTATTAATCAAAGTCTTCTAGTGAAAGTCTTTAGTGGTACCGAAGGAACTTAATCACTTGCTGCTCAAGACAATGATCTATGAATAGGGTTGTTTTTCCTGTAAACCTAAACTGCGGTAGGGCCTACAGAGACATGAGACCATGCCATCTAGTGCTGGAATCCACTTGAATTTGGTATTTTTCCCAAGTGGGGGAAGAATTGAACAAAGATTTCCTGCCCAGGGGAAATTCAGTGTGTAAGGGATGGGAAGTAATTAATGGTCATCTTTCAACTGGCTTTTCAAGCTGTCTCCCTACTCTAAGGCTATGTCTACACTGCAGGCTTCTTACACAAGCTCTAAAATGGCCATCAGAGCTTTCTTGCACAAGAGAATGTCCACACTGCCATGGACACTCTTGTGCAAACGCACATGGCAGTGTGGATGTGCTCTTGGCAAGAACTCTTGCGCAAAAAGTTCTTGCGCAAGAAGCCTGCCGTGTAGATATAACGTAAGCGGATACACAAGAACACCTGAAAAAGAAAAGTGTCACCAGAGGGATGGAGGAGCATGGCTGGGCCCAGGTGAGATGAAAAGGCCAGCTCTGGCTTGTGAGGAATTGCACCTGAAATAAGACCTAGGGGGAGACATGTGATTTGTAACAACGTCTCTTGGTATACTAGGGCCAGCTGCTGAGTTTTGTTTTAGTTTTGCTTAGTTACCTGACTTTGATCTGTCCGCTCTCATTTGTAACTACTTAAATCCTACTTTTTACTTTATACTTTATAAAATGCTTTTCTTTATCAACAAGCCCAGCGTAAATAACTGTTACCAGGGAGGGGAGGAACAGCTGTGCATCTCTTTCATCGATAAAAGGGGCAAACTTAGAAGCTTTCTCTGGGTAAAACTTGTATGCAGAGTAAGATGGATTTATTTGGTGGGTTTGGGCCCATTGGGTGCTCCTGGGTGCTGACAAGTCCCAGTAACTTAGCTCTCATCAGTGTCTGTTACTCTACTGGGGGGGCTGTTACCCCCACTCTGTGTCTTGGCTGGGGGAAACCAGAGTTTCTGGCCCAGCAGGACAGGGTGGCGGGATGCCCTACAGAGCAGGGAGGCAGTATGATCAGCACACCAGATCTGCTCTCAAGGGGGACCTCTGTGGTCCAGCCTGTCACCTGTGTTGCTGCTGTGCCTGTAAAGCTGATTTAGCCCGTGTCACAGGTGACTAATTGCCAAGTCACTGCGACTGCTGCACATCCCCTGATGTATGGGTGTTTATACTAAGGGTGGAAAGGTGCTAAATGAGCCCTCTTTATTTCACATAAATTAGCTCAAAAGCCATGAATCAACGCCACCTGCACCCCAAGGAAGTTTGTTTGCCAAGCTGAAAAAGGAAAGCATGGGAGACTTACCAGCTGGGGGCCACGCGGACTGAGGCACTTGACGTGACCTGTAATCATGCTCACCTCCTCCCCCCCGGAAATCCCCGCAGAGTCCGAGGGAGAGTCCCCCCGAATGCAGGGCAAGTTTTTCGTGGATGTTCCTCCAGCGGCCACAGCCACCTGGGCTCAGGCTCCGTTCTGTTATGTGCGCGACATACGGGAGCGCCTGAGGCCTGGTAGCATCGGCCTGCCAAGGAATGTAAAGCCGCTGCCCTTCCAGCGAGTGAACTCCAATGCCTAGAGCCCTCTGCCCCCCTTGCCTCTGGCATTCTTAGCTCGCCAGCCTCTCGGCTCTTGACCGGAGTGGCATGCAGCCCCCCTCCTCCCCCCCCCAGTCCCTTTCCAGTTGTGTGTGTTTGTCTGAGGAAGCTGCAAGTTTGTGATCACCCCAGAGGACCCCCCCCCCCCCCGGAACCACGTCCATCCCCGACTACTCCTGTGGGACTGTTCATTTCTCCTCCTTCAAAACCTTTCAGTTCTCCAATTTCCCCGTGCCAGCGTGTGAGCTATAACGCGTCCTCACTCGGCACCCGAACACTCCTGTGGCCTCCTGGTCCATGCCTCCGGCTGTATGCAGGCACCGTCGGGAGGAATGTCCATCTGCCCAGCCCAGCACCCATCCTGCCTGGGAACAGGGTAACTGTATCCTCCTGCCTTCCAGGAGAGAGGCCCGTTAGAGGAGCTTCATTCCTTGGGATTCCTAGAGCTGCCGAATTCCAGCCAGCAGGCTGGCCTGGGGCTGTGCGGAGCTGAAGCCTCCAACGCCATCTGAAGAGCTCTCGGGGGCAGGGCCGGCGTGGGGAGGGCTCCTGGTAACATGAGGTCAGAGGGGGCTGTGGAAACGCAGGCTGGGAGAGGTAGGGTTAAGCCTGGTGCTAAAACAGGGGCTCCGGGAGCGTGGCCTGCAAGCTAAATGCAGCCTGCAGCTGCCCTTCTTTGTACTACTTAGCACGGCTCCCAGGGTGCGGGTCAGGCTGGAGCGCGGCACAGCAGGGCTGTGGTTTCTGCCAACTGCACCCATGGACGGATGGACGGGACAGCTGCAACCTGCTCCGTTATGCGCACGTCCGGTGCAGCACTTGCTTGGGCATTGGCTTTGATCTAATACTCCCTGTCTCTGGGAATGGCCGATATCTGGTTTGGTCTAAAATAGTCCCATCCTTCTGCTTCCCAGTGGACTTACTCCCCCAGGGCAGGGGACTTTCCAGCGGGAGGCTCCAATAGGGTCGGCCATCCTTCTCGCTGGAGGGCGGGTCTGTTACTTAGTACAGGTTCAACCTCTCTTAACCGGGACTCTGGTGCGGCAACATCCCTGGTCTGACCAGGCAGATCCCGAGGGTGCTGGATGAGGGAGGTACAACCTGTATCTCCAACACTGGAGATATTTAAGAGCAGGTTAGACAAACACCTGCCAGGGGTGATCTACATCAGGGTTACTCAACACGCGGCCCACGGTGCAGTTTGGGTTTACATGGGGCTCAACACACGGCCCGTGGGCGGGATCCTTTGAGCGTGGCCTCCCCTGGGAACACGCTCCACAGCACGCGTCGATATAACCGTCTTCTGTTGAGATGTGTTTTAGTAGTTAAATTCCTGGACTGTCATTGCTCATTATAAGTGCTGTCACATGGGTGGAAATTGGGTAAATGTTGCATTTTATTAATATCAGCAGAACTGACTTAAATGTGGCCTGCGTGTTGTATAGTCTTGCCTTTAATCTTTATATTCGTTCCCATCGTTGTGAAAAGTTATTTGCATATATTTGCATGTATGTGCAACCACACTTAAGTTACGGCCCTTGGCATGTGCTGAGAGTATCGTTTTGGCCCTGGGGCTCTCAAAGTTGAGTAGCTGTGCTCTAGATGGTGCTTGGTCCTGCTGAGAGGGCAGGGGACTGGACTCGGTGCCCTCTCGAGGTCCCTTCCCATTCTGTGTTCTGGAGCTGGCTGCGCATTCCTGGTCTAGAGGCACGGCATCCCCGGGGAGAGTTCCTTGGCGCAGTGTGATGGGCTAAGCAGGGCCGGACGGAGGCATGGGCGAGCCGGGCAGCTGCCCAGGGTGCCAACCGATGAGGGGCACCTGATGGCAGCTGTAAGGGATGCGTGGTGTCCCTTACAGCTGCCATAAGGTGCTATGCACCTGGCTCCCACAGAGCCGGCCAGCTACGCCCTTCCCCCCACGGCCACGGGGCCCTACACGGCCCGGCGCATGCGCCAGCAGTGATGGCCGGGCCACACTGGCCCGTGCTTGCACTGTGCACCGTAGGGGCGGGCCCCTGGCTGCACGCCAGTGGTCGTAGCCGGGCCACGCATGCGCCATGCTCCCGGGGGGTGGGCCTGTGAATGTGCCGTGCGCCCGGGGGCAGCACTGCGCGCCCGTGCCCAGGACACCAGAATACCTCGGGCCGGCCCTGGTGCTAGGGCCACTCTTGTTTCCATTGTTCATGGGGAGACGGCGCAGCAGGGTAAGTAGAGGTTCTTCGGGAGGTTTTGGCTGATCATGAGGGGTGGCCGAATGTTGAGTGGCAGAGCCAAACTATCCCATGTCCAGAAGCAGGGTCTCAGAGGCCATTCAGAACGCCTCAGAGGACAGTGCCCAACCCCTGACTTCTGGAAGCTGGAAATCTGGCCCAGCCCTCTGCAGAGTATCGTTCCCCTGACCCCTCCCTCTCTTCCTGCTCTATAGCTGTGAGCTCTCATCTGGCTGAGTCGCTGGGGCATTGGCTCCAACCTGAGCCACAGGGCAAGGAAATGGCCACTAGTAGGGGCCAATCCAGCCCCGGACAGCAGTGACTCTGAGGAGAACTTGAGGGGCCAGAGCAGGCAAGAGCTGAACATGAGCTCCCCGCACAGGGCCATGACGGAAAGAGCGAATGCCGTCCTGGGACGTGTGACAAGGGAGCAGGAGTCTGTCTGCAGCTGTGGGACACAGACGCTGGACTCTGCGTCCAGTTCTTGGGTCCCTGTTATGAAAAGGGAGATGATACATCGAAAGGGTACAGAGGAGACCCACATAAGGGACTCCAGGGTTGGAAAAATGCTTTACAGTGAGAGACTCTGAGCTCTGTCTGTTTACGTGAGCAAGAGGCGAGCTGACTGCATAGGGCTCTGTCATCCTTCAGAGAACGGACCAGCGTCTGGAAGCTGCAGCCAGAGAGAGAAGGCTCAGTTTCTAACAGCTCGGGAGGGAATGACTCACCAAGGGAAGCGGTGGATTTTCTATCTCTGTCCTCTGTCCCCTGCTTCCTCTGCACCTTATTTCTGGGCAATTTCATCCGCAGACACTGAACAACGATCTCAATACGGATACTCAGGTATACTGTGCTCCAGGTCTCCCGGCCTGTACAAACTAGTCTCAGTCCTTCTGCTGGCTTGTTGGTGTCTAGACGTGAGCTGAAGCTCAGTGTGTCTAAACCAGAGCTCCTGATCCCCATCCTCAAGCCCTCCTCCTACATCCTTGACCACTCTGGTCACCAGCCCCATCTTGCCTGTTGCTCGAGCCCGGAACCTGGGTGTCCTCTTCAACTCTTGCCTCTGTCTCGGTCCAAACATCCAGTCGGTGTCTGAGCCTGGCAGAGTCGTTCCGTGTACCAGCCTCTGGCCATCCCCACGCAGCTCTTCTCCAGGCTCTCCTTGTCTTGAGTCTCAGTCACTGCAACAGCTTGTTCTCTGGCCTTGACAAATGCACCCTGGCCCCCTCGTGTCAACGGAGAATATCCGTATCCATTCCCTCCTTGACAAATACACCCAGGCCCCCTCGCATCGACGGAGAATATCCGTATCCGTTCCCTCCTTGACAAATACACCCAGGCCCCCTCGCGTCGACGGAGAATATCCGTATCCGTTCCCTCCTTGACGAATGCACCCAGGCCCCCTCGCGTCGACGGAGAATATCCGTATCCGTTCCCTCCTTGACGAATGCACCCAGGCCCCCTCGCGTCGACGGAGAATATCCGTATCTGTTCCCTCCTTGACGAATACACCCTGGGCCCCTCGCGTCGACGGAGAATATCCGTATCCGTTCCCTCCTTGACGAATGCACCCAGGGCCCCTCGCATCAGTGGAGAATATCCGTATCCATTCAGATATTCTCTGGCACTCCAGCCATAAGCTGCTTGTCTTCGCTTCCACTTCTTGGTCTGTCCCCACCCTACCAATGCCTCAGTCAGATGCAGGCCTTGTGCTACTGTCGCCCACTTGCTAAATCCTCAAACAAGCCCCCTGGGCTTTTCCCCCATGTTGGCACTGACACCTGAGAGGACCTTCCTGTCACTGGTCACATCTCCTCAGAACTTCGCTTTGCTGGGAGGCCACCAAGAATCACAGCCACAGTCAGTGAGCAGCTTCGGGGCCCACTGTCTGGCGTGCTGAGCCTGGGTCATTGCAGGAGTGAAAGTAGGTGCCCAGACTGACCAGCGTACTGGTCTCTTGGACGGGCCGGGGGGCAGGGCCTAGGGCCGAAGGGTTGGGGATAGAGGACCAGACTCCCTTATCCAGCTAGTCGTGGCCGCCCTTGCAGCAGGTGGTCAGGAACCCTGGGGCTCCAGCAGCCATTTGAAATGCCCGTGGCTCTGGCTGCAAGGTGGGGGGGGGCAGCGCCGTTACATTGCTGCCGAATCAGCATTTTCACATCGGGCGTGTGTGGGCCAGTATTGGCAGCCACTGCTACCCGGCAAACGAGACAGGCTCACTTCCACCTCGGGGCCATTGTTTTGTTGTACTTCTCTGTCCATCTCCCTCTGCCGTCGCCTGTCGTATGCTTAGATTGTCAGCTCTTTGGAGCAGAGATTGTCTCTCTCTTTTGTGGCTTCAGAGGGGTAGCGGAGTTAGTCTGTAACTGGAAATAGGGTTGCCAGGTGTCTGGTTTTTGCCCGGACTGTCCGTTGTTTGGGTTCCCCGTCCGGTTAAAAAAAACAAACAGAAAATACCGGACATGTGAAATATCCAGTATTTCTTGTTTCCCTCAGACGGAAGCCCAGCGGGGACAATTTTCCCCTGACACGTCTAGCTGGGGCAGGAAAGTGAGGAGTGTGGGGCCATTTAAAGGCACACCACCTTTTTTTTTTTTCCCCTTCCCTTCACTCAACAACTTTGGTCTCTCCCCCGTCAGCCCCACCCACCCCTTTTTTTTTCCTCAACAGAATTTTTTCCCAGTGGTTTTTTTTGGGGGGGGCGGTGTTTGGTATTTTTTGTTAAACCATCTGGCAACCCTAACTGGAAAAATTACAAAACGACATTGGCTGGCTAGCGCACTGCCTTCCACATCCTAATGACTTAACCAACTAAACAATAGGCACTTAGAGAAGGTGCAAATTGTTCTTATAAGCTTCTTGTAACTTCACATTTTTTCCTCCCTTCCTTTCCCCTTCCCCTCCTTCCTCTTTCCCTTATTTATTCTTGGAGCTGGACTTTTAATGCTCCATTCATCAGAAGAAGTGGGCTGTGCCCACAAAAGCTCATGGCACCATCTGCGTATTTTGTGAGGCTTTAAAGTGCTGCTAGATTATTCGTTTTTCTCTTCTGTGTTCATACAGAGCCTGGCCCCATGGCATCCTGGGCCAGACCCATAACTCTGAGGTGCTAGCAAGGTACAAATGATACTCTCCCAGTGTCTTTCAGGCTTGGCATGTTGCCTTTCTGGCGGAGATGCTTTAGCCAAATACAAGTGATTAAACTCAGAGAGGGGGGGAAGTCTGGGCTTGTGTGATCCAGGAGGATCAGCTGAGTTGCTCTAATGGTCCGGGCTGGCCTTAAAATCTACAGAGCCCCAGTAGAGCTGAAGAAAAGCAAAGGGTTCCTCAGCTCTTAAGCCTTGTGACCAAGTTCCTCGCTCAGCCCAGGGCAGTGGCTGAGTTGTGTCTTCTAGCCCAGTGCTTTTCGGTCTTTTTCACACCAGAGCACAGCTCGCTGCCTTCCTAAACTGTCAGGGGCTGGTGCCAGACCCTGGGTCAGTCTTGGGGAAACCCTGCTCGAGGTGGAGTAGGACATGTGGGCACTGGTGGATCAGCTGGAAGGAGCCACATTAGCTACCAGAGTGCTGCCTGATTTGCACACACAAAACCCCTACCCGCTGTCTTGCAACTGATGCGTCAGCCCGATGATCGAGGGGCAGCGGCATTTTATCGCTGAGTTGTCATTGCCGTGCGGTAAAATGCATCCGCTGCCCGGCCCAGAAATCCCCGAAGCCACCTCCTCTCAGCTCTTTCTCCAGGTGAGCTGGTTTGTGCTGAGCTGTTCTCCCCTTTGCTGCACAGCAGTGGGCTGCATTGAACAGATCGGCTTTCTGCCGTGTGTTTCCTTCCTTTGCCAGGGTGCTGGCTTCCTGGCATCATGTGTGGCTGGGGCAGAGCAGCAGGATTTTCCCTGGGTCTCTGTCCCGTGTGAGTGGACACGGTGCATGTGTGGATGCATATACTGGTGTGCGCGTACACGTGAATGGACACAATGCAGATGCAGAGAGGATGTGTCTGGGTGCAGGTAGGTGTGCGCATGCAGATGTGTGGATGCACACACTGGTGTGTGCGTACACGTGAGTGGTGCAGAGAGCTATGAGACTGGAGGTGGGCGACCACATTTCTCAGAGCAATGGATCTTTGCGGGGAGAGCAGGAGGGACAGGAAATAACTCAGAGCAAATGGAGACCGGTGTTAGCTCCTCGCGTGCGTATCGCCTCAGCCAGGGCCTGCACATAACCTGTGTAGAATGAGCAGAAAGCAGGGAAGCAGGCGGAGCAGATAAGAAAAAGAGGGAAGAACACATATGCAAAATGCTGCAGGAGCGACAGGGTGAAGAGGAGCAGAAAAGCCCATCTCTGCTCTGTGAAATGTGAAGACCAGAAAGCAGATTGACTGTACACAACTGCTTTCACTGCAGAGGTGGAGACCTGTCATTTCACCTGGGCATAGTCGTTTGCAGTCAGGCTGCTCTATCTTCACCCTCCCCAGCCTGTCGATCTGTGGAACTCCTTGCCAGAGGATGTGGTGAAGGCTAGGACTTTAACAGGGTTAAAAAAAGAGCAAGAGCGATTAATGGAGGTTAGGTCCATCAATGGCTATTAGCCAGGATTGGTAAGAATGGTGTCCCCAGCCTCTGTTTGTCTGGAACAGGATGATGGGAGGGATCGCGTGAGGATTACCTTTTGTGTTCCCTCCCTCTGGGGCATCTGGCATTGGCCACTGTCGGCAGACAGGATAGTGGGCTGGATGGACCATTGATCTCACCCCGAATGGCTGCTTTTATGTTATGTTCTGTGCTCCCCCCACCCCTCTGCCTGGGCAGTAGTTCTCCGTGGCAGCAGCAAGCTAAAGGCAGTTGCTTCTTGAAAGCTGGAGGGTTTACACCAGTGGTCCCCAACGCGGTGCCTGCGGGCGCTATGGCACCCACCGGGCCATTTATGTGCGCCTGCGGAGCAATCTGAGCTGGCCCCGCCCCTGGGCGTACGGCAGGTGCCAGCCCTGGGCACCTGGGCGGCCCCTGCCTGGGGTCGTGGCACATGCCGGTGCCGGCCCCGGGCATGCGGTGCATGCTTGGACCCACCCCCGGACGTGTGGCGCGTGAGCGGCCCCGCCCCCAGGTGCCCAGCAGCCTCAAAACGTTGGGGACCACTGGTCCACACCCTCACTGAAGGGTCCATGAAATCACTCTTATCATGTCCTTACTGAGTTGTTAATAGATAATTATCTGTGTCGTGCTCGTAATCGATCCACCCATGGTCAATTTATCAGGTCTGCTCAGACATGATAAATCGACCTCTGAGTGCTCTCCTGTTGTCTCTGGTACTCCACCAGGACGAGAAGAGTAGCCGGAGTCGACGGGAGAGCAGCCACCAACGACCTTGCTGCATGGAAGACACCTCAGTAAGTAGGTCGGCTATGCGACTTGGACTATGACGGTTAGATTGCGTGGAGCGGGCCGGTGTTGTGGAGAAGAGGCCCGAGAAGGACTTTGAACGCTCTCAAATGGCCTGTCTGGTCCTGTGTGATGAGCAGGTGACTGCATGTCTCAGACCCTCCCATGGGAGGGGTGATGTGTTATTGCAAGCAACTTTCCTTCCCGCTCTATGGCTGCAGTTTGCGGTTGGACACTAATATCAGAATGTTTAACGTGATACTTAAAGCAGTTTTTGGAATCCTGGGGAAGTCCCGGTGTGCCTGGGAGCCCTGGGTTTTAGACACATGCTCCATCCCTGCCTGCAATTCAGTTTCTGCACAAAGAGCAGCTCCTTTCAGTCTGTAAACTCAGGCGGAATCATCACTCTAACAAAAATGAATCCTAGACTCCCAAGGCTGGAAGCGACCTCGGGAGTCATCGAGTCCAGCCCCTGCCCAAAGCAGGACCAAGCCCAACTCCATCATCCCAGCCAGGGCTTTGTTCAGCTGGGACTTAAACACCTCTAGGGATGGAGATTCCACCTGCTCCCTAGGGAACCCATCCCAGTGCTTCACCACCTTCCTAGGGAAATAGTTTTACCAAATATTTAACCTAGACCTCCCCCACTGCAACTTGAGACCATTGCTCCTCGTTCTGCCATCTGTCATCACTGTGAACAGCCTTTCTCCATCCTCTTTGGAACCCCCCTTCAGGTAGCTGAAGGCTGCTCTCAAATCCCCTCGCTCTTCTCTTCTGCAGACCAAACAAGCCCAAATCCCTCAGCCTCTCCTCGTAGGTCATGTGCTCCAGCCCCCTCATCATTTTGCTGCCCTTCTCTGGACTTTCCAATTTGTCCACATCCGTTCTGTGGGAGAGAGCAGAGCAAAACTGGACACAATACTCTAGATGTTGCCTCACCAATGCCGAATAAAGGGGAATAATCACTTTCCTGCTGGCAGTATTCCTGCTAATGCAGCCCAATATGCTGCTAGCCTTCTTGGCTACAAGGGCACACTGACTCACATCCAGCTTCTTGTCCACTGTCATCCCCAGGTCCTTTTCTGCAGAACTGCCACTTAGCCAGTCAGTCCCCAGCCTGTAGCAGTGCTTGGGATTCTTCCGTTCTAAGTGTAAGAATCTGCACTTGTGTTCCTCATTAGATTTCATAGAATCATAAAACACTAGAACGGGAAGGGACCTCAAGAGGTCATCAAGTCCAGTCCCCTGCCCTCCCGGCAGGACCAAGCACCATCTAGATCATCCTTGACCGGTGTCTGTCCAACCTGCTCTTATATTTCCAGTGATGAAGATTCCACAACCTCCCTAGGCAATTGATTCCAGTGTTTGACTACCCTCACAGTTAGGAACTTTTTCCTAATGTCCAACCTCAACCTTCCTTGCAGTTTAAGCCCATTGCTTCTTATCCTATCATCAGAGGCCAAGGAGAACAATTTTTCTCCCTCCTCCTTGTAACATCCTTTTAGATACTTGAGAACCACTGTCGTTTCTTTTGGCTCAATCCTGCAATTTGTCTAGATCACTCTGGACCCTATCACTGCCTTCCAGCATATCTACCTCTCCCCTCATCTTAGTGTCATTGCTGACTGTTCATACCTGCCCTTCGTCCCACCCTGGTTTCTGTAAACTTCATCTGTGTTCTGTAGAGCTGGCCAAAAGGGAACTGGTAACAGTGTCTTACAGAAGATAGAAAGTCAGATACTGAAGTAAAACACCAGAATAGCAAGAGTGAAAGAGACATTGTTGAACAGTAAACATCTGATGAGAAGGGACCTGAATCTGAAGAGTAAATTCCAGCTCTTCACAACTTACATTTGGCTGGTGTTAAATTACGGCTATGAAACCTTGACATTCAGCCAATTCATAATAAAGAATCTACAGTCTTTCAAATGATGGTGTCATAGAAGAATTCCGAACATCCCATAGCTGCACCGTGTAACCGGTGGAAGATGACTGGAAGTAGGCATGCAGTAGCTGACTATCTTATCTAAAGAAAGATTTAATTAGTGGGATATTTGGAAGAGGTGCTGAAGGCAATGCATGTTTACAGGCATTGAAAGGGAAAGTTGGTGGGAGAACACCGGGCGGAAAAAGACCTAGGATGGGGGTGCGTTGGAAAAGGTTTAGAAAAGTGCAACAAAAATGACTAGGGGTTTGGAACGGGTCCCATATGACGAGAGAGTAATAAAACTTGGATTTTTCATCTTAGAAAAGAAGAGACTAAGGGGGGGATATGCTAGAGGTCTATAAAATCATGACTGGCATGACAAAAGTGAATACAGAAAAGTTATTTACTTATTCCCACAATATAAGAACTAAGGGTCACCAAATGAAATGAATAGGCAGCAGGTTTAAACAAACAAAAGGAAGTTTTTCTTCACTCAGCGCACAGTCAACTTGTGGAACTCCTTGCCAGAGGATGTTGTGAAGACTAAAACTTTAACAGGGATCCAAAAAGAGCTAATAGATTCATGGAGGTTAAGTCCATCAATGGCTATTCGCCAGAATGGGTAGGAATGGTGTCCTTAGCCTCTGTTTGTCTTGAAATGGGGGACAGGAGAGAGATCACTTGAGGATTACCTGTTGTGATCCCTCCCTCTGGGGCATCTGGTATTGGCCACTGTTGGATGACAGGATACTGGGCTAGATGGACCTTTGATCTTACCCAGTATGGCTATTCTTATGTTCTTATTCCTGCCCAAAGAGATTGACAGAGAACTTACACAAGGGGCTACAGTGGCTGAGATGCCGCATCAGAACAGTATCTTCCAGGCCATTGTGAAAGAACCAGAAACAGGAATGTCCGTGCTGTACTGTTTGCTGCAGTTTAGCCTTCACATGGAGGAATCTGTGTGTTACCATGAACGATACGTAAATCCAGGGCTCTTTGGGAAGGGCAGTGTTGTCTGTAAATACTGGAGGACATAGCCACGTAGTGGTGAGATGACATGGTTGGGGCTTAAGGGACAGTCAGCCTAAAATGCCTAGAGTGTTGTTGCCATTAAACAAAACAAGTGATTCCCATCAGTCTCCTTGCCTTGGTATGCTGTACCCTCCTGGATGGTGTCAGCAGTGTGGAGGGTTGGCCAGCGCTGACTTTCTAGTGGCAGTTGTGTTATTTTAAAGGGAGCCTGAAAGATCTTCAGGTCTCAGTTATTTCTCCCCATTGATGCTGTCTGCATGTCACTGAAGTGGTGTGGTACAGCCAGTCTTGTCAGTTTCACTTTTTTGTGTACCAGGAGTGCCTAGAGGCCTGAACTGAGATTAGGACTCCATTGTGCTAGGTACTGTACAGAGCCAGCAAGACTGCCCCAGACTGAACAGTCTAAATCAGGGGAGGCCAATCCATTTAATAAGAGAGCCCAAACAGCGACGGAAAAAAATGTGAAGAGCTGCACCAGAATTGTCAAGAAAAAAAAGCCCCCCAGAACAGAACTGGCGAGCAAAAAAAAAAAAAAATTGAGATTTTTTTTTTTAAAGGAGGCTGCCCCTTTAAGATGGCTGCCATCTTGGACTCTATTTTTAAAACCCGCAGCTCCAACCCGGTAAGCACAGGAAAGCTGGGGCTCGGCAGGGGGAGCCGGCGGTGGGTGAGGGCGCCCGCAGGAGCAGCTTTGCGAGCCGCACTTTTGGGGGGCAAGAGCCGCATGCGGCTTGCAAGCTGCTGGTTGGCCATGGCTGGTCTAGATCATGGGTGGGCAAAATAAGGCCCACGGGCTGCTTGCGATAGCAGGGACT
Organism: Pelodiscus sinensis; assembly: GCF_052426305.1. Taxonomy (NCBI): domain Eukaryota; kingdom Metazoa; phylum Chordata; order Testudines; family Trionychidae; genus Pelodiscus; species Pelodiscus sinensis. The sequence goes on from NC_143053.1 coordinate 4,577,916, forward strand.
GGATTCACTGACCAAGCAGGGCCCTTCCAGGCCTCAGCTCACTGCCAGAAGCAGGATTCAAAGTCTTATTCCTTCCCTTGTGTTCACTCCTACCCCATGTCCCGTTCTCTCACTGCCTCAGCTCCCAGCTATGGGTCATCTCCCATAATGATCGTGGGTTTGGCATTTTGAGGCACTGCTGGGTAAGACTCGCTGCTTGGGGAAAGCCAAGTTTGGGGTTATTTCAGTTCTCCCATCTCCCTCCTTTCTTCTCTGGGGTGAAGTTGGGTGGGGAAGAGGTTTGCCGTGCATTGGTCTTGAGACACAAGCTGTTGCCAAGGGTTTGCATGGGCAGAGGCTGGGAACCCAGCATGCCTGGTTTGGGAGGTGGCTCATGGCTGGAGGCAGCATGGAGGAAGGCAGGGCCATGGGAAAAGAAGGAAACCCAGGGGCCTCAGCAGCAGACCAAGGGGAGCCCAAAAGATGAGCTCTCAGCTCTAGGCCCAAGCGGAGCCGAACAGGACGCTAGGGGCTGGGATGAGGTCTTGAAACTTGATGTGAGCGCTTCACCCCTCCCCCAGTGGCACTGCCTCCCCCCCCCCCCCCCCCACCTCCAGGTCAGTGACAGAGGGTTAGTCACACGGGCTTAGCAGCAGCTGCTGCCGTACAGCCCCACAAAATGCCACCGATTTGTTTTGGGAGCCAACCGGCTGGCATCTGCCCAAGGGCTGGAATTCTCCAGTGGTTCGCAGCTGCCAGGAAATATGGATAGTTCTGTGCTGCCGTGCGTGTGTATGTGATACAGACACAGCCCCGAGTCAGAGCGGCAATACGGTACTCAGGGCTCCTCTGGGTGACCTTCCATTTAAGGATCCCAAAGCACTTCGCAAGCACAAATGAATTAGGCCTTGCTACGCCCTCAGGCTGTAAATAGGCTTTCATGACCAAGCAAGGTGCACCGACGTGAAAACTGAGGCTCTCAGGAAATAGTGGGATCACACTGGGCTGTCAATCACAATTAGCTGACACAAGTAACTGGAAAAAAAGTGAATTGTGATGGAAAAAGTGAACTGCCATTCAGTTAATTGTGATTAATTGCACTGTTAAACAATAGAATACCTATTACAATGTATTATCTATGTTTGGATATTTTTTCTACATATTCAGATATATTGATTTGGTTTACAACACAGACTGCACAGTGCACAGGGCTCCTATTATAATTTTGATGATAAATATTTGCAAAAATGATAAAAGAAATAGGAGTTTTTCCATTCATTTTATACAAGGACTCTTATGCAGTCTCTTTACGGTAGAAGATAGATTTTCTTTTACGTAACAGCACTAAAACCACAAAACAAAGTAAAACTGTAATGACTACAACTCTGCTCAGTCCTACTTCTTGTTCAGCTGATTCCTCGGACAAACAAGTTTGTTCACATTTGTGAGAGGCAATGCTGCCCACTTCCTATTTACAATAGCACCTGGAAGTGAGAACAGGTGTTTGCATGGCAGGCTTGTAGCCAGAGTTGCCAGTTATTTATGTGCCATATATGCTAACCATGTGTATACCCCTTCAGACGCCAGCCACCATTCCAGAGGACATGCTCCTACGCTCGTTAAAAAAAAAAAAGCATTAATTACATGTGCGACTGAACTCCTTGGGGGAGAATTGTTTGTCTCCTGCTGTTTTACCCACCTACTGCTGTAGATTTTGTGTTCATAGAATACTAGGACTGGAAGGGACCTTGAGAGGTCTTATTGTGTTATGGGGTCTTGGATGGTAACTTGGCACTTGGTTCATTGTAAGTCACTTTCACTGCAGATTTGACAAAACACACAGAAAATCCCAAGGTGAGATTGCTACCGATAGCTACAGCGCTTCACCCAGGGCCTCAGAATCTGAAGTGCCCTCCAGAATGGGAGAGGTTGCGGTGTGAAGCAGACTCTCAGAAATCTGAAATGCGCAACAGTCTGATGCAGAAACTACAGAACCCGAACCACCAAAAAAGAAAACCCTCGTTCTGCTGGGGGCATATGACTCAGATGGTGACAATGAACATGCATCAGTCTGCTCAGCTTTGGTCATTATTGAGCAGAACCGGTCGTCATGGAATCACGGAACCCAATGACTGGAAGGGACCTCGAGAGGGCATCGAGTCCCGTCCCCTGCCCTCACAGGAAGACCAAGCACCAGCTAGATCATCCCCGATGTCGGTGTCTGTCCTACCTGCTCTTAAATATCTCCAGAGATGGAGATTCCACAGCCACCCTGGGCAATTTATTCCAGTGTTTCACCACCTTGGGAGGTTGAGGTTGGACATTAGGAAAAGTTTTCTACCTGTCAGGGTGGTAAAACTGGAATAAGTTGCCCAGGGAGGTTGTGGAACCTCTATCTCTGGAGATATTTAAGAGCAGGTTGGACAGACATCTGTCAGGGATGGTCTAGATGGTGCTTGGTCCTGCCGTGAGGGCAGGGGACTGGACTCGATGACCTCTCGAGGACCCTCCCAGTTCTAGAGTGCTAGGATTCTATGAGGCCAGCTAGTGGTGGGGGCCTGGCAACTGCTTCCTTCTGTGCTGGCTGTCGCTGTGACCTGGCTGTGCGTTGCAGTGTGCTCTGCGGGTGGGATGGCCCTGGAGCTAGCTGCTTTCTGGCCCAGCTGTGGATTGGAAGATGGGGCCGGGCTCTTTCGCTAGCCTAGCCCCTGTTCTTATCACAGCTCCCTTGGGAGGGGTGGAAATCGTGGCCTGTGCTCAGAGGATGATCCCCTGGTCATTGGCTGTGCCGCGTGCATGCCACAGAGGATGCTCCTGTGCAATGGCCAGGTGGTGAGACCCAAATCCTGTTCCCCGGGCTGCCCTGGCCACGGTCAAGGGAGCAGAGTTTGCCCCCCAGCTGAAGGGGGGTTCCAAAGAGGATGGAGAGAGGCTGTTCTCAGTGGGGGCAGATGGCAGAACAAGGAGCAATGGGCTCAAGTTGCAGTGGGGGAGGTCTAGGTGGGATATTAGGAAAAACTATTTCCCTAGGAGGTGGGGAAGCGCTGGGCTGGGTTCCCTAGGGAGGGGGTGGAATCTCCATCCCTAGAGGTGTTTAAGTCCCGGCTTGACAAAGCCCTGGCTGGGATGATTGAGTTGGGATTGGTCCTGCCGTGGGCAGGGGGCTGGACTTGATGACTCCTGAGGTCTCTTCCAGCTCTATGGTTCTATCCTCGTCAGTGCTTGTGAGCCCTCTGCCCTTCCCACAATGCATGTGGGGCTCACCTCTGGCCACTCCCCCGCCCGACTGCCTGCTAACACCTTCCCTGCCATCCTCACCTTCCACTTTCTCCTTTCCTTCCAGGGAAGCCGCTGCAGATCAAGCCCAGGCTGTGAGCCCGGGTCCCTGGATTCAGCATCTCTCCAGCCCTCCCGGTGTACGGCTCCATCCAACAGTCCAGCAGCCGAACGCCTCAGGATACGCAGCAGCCCGGCCAGCCCTGGCACCTACCTCAGGACAGCAAGACGGGAGGCAGCCTCCCCCGATTTGTGTTCCATTTCGATCAGTTCGTTTGACCCGCAACCCGGGAACAGCCCAGGCGCCTCCGCCCCGTCGTGCAGGGAGGCAGCTTTGTGAGCGTTTTAATTTTGAAATAAATGATCTTTTAATATGGTCTATTTAAAACAGCCTCTCCCAGAGCCCTGGCTTAACCTCTACTTGCCTGGCCCTGCTTGCTCTGGAGTTAGCAGGGCTCTAAAGCTCCGGCGTCAAACGGCTGTGTCTGGGTTCAGCTAACCTGGGCCCATTGATCATGGCTGCAGCCCTTTGCCCCCGGACTCTTGGTGCCGTGTCCGGAGCTTTGCAGTCGCTTTGCAATTCCCCTCGCAGAGATGGGGGAAGGGACGGGGATTAATTGTTTCTCTTCAGTGCCAGGGAGCTGCTGTGCCCACTGATTGGCACAGGGGCATTTCCACAGCGCGGGGGGCAGGAAGTTACACCCCCGGTCAGAGATCGGAGCACTTCAGCCAGCCAAGAAGAGCCGTAATTGCTTAGGAATGAAGATCTGAGCCTGGTGCAACCCTCAGGCCCGGAGTTTGGGGGTGTGCTAGGGGCCACATGTATATAACCCACAGAGCAGCCACACAGGGGGAGCTCTGAAGCCCTTTCAGAGACATACCGCTGCCCCAGCACCCAGAAATTGGGGAGGGGAGAGAGCATTAAAGGAATAGCTTCAGCAGCCAGCTTGGGGGGCGGGAAGGGATGAATTTCTGAATGGAACTGCAGGCCCCCTGCTCCAGTGCGCTTGGAGGAGTCTCTGCTAACGACGTGTCTCCAGCGGCCAGAGAGGGACAGAAGAAAGCCCTGTGACCCTGCAGGGCGTGGCATGGCGTGCAGGGGGAACCACACGGCAAAGCCGTGAGCCCGAGCACAGAAGGGGATGTCTGCAGTCAGTGTGGTGGTTTCTGTGAGCACTGCTTTCCCTGCCAAGACCAGGCAAGCTATGGGGGGACGTGTTCCAAAGGAAAATGCGTGTAAAAGCCAAGGATGACAGCGTGCCCAGTGGGGGGACAGAAGGGCTGGGATTCTGAATTCGACTTTCGTTAATGCAGGTTTCTCATCTTCTCCTCTGGTGTAATAGCAGGGTGCCAGGAGACGGGCGTGCACAGGAGATACCCCACATCAGGGCCTGTGCCCCATGCCACCTGTGCTGAATTCCAGCGCTGGTCCAGGGAAAAGCCAGGCCATCCTTGCGATAAGTCCAAGATAAGTTTAAAAAACTTGGACTTAATGCGAAACAACTTGGAGCGAGGATTTTTTTCCCCACGGCTGACTTCCATTTGTGCATATTGGGGGGGAGGGGGGGTTTGCATGACTTCAGAGCAGGGAATGAGAGGACTTCTAATGCATCGGCTCCTACAAGCCTCAACTACGTTAATGCGGAACGGTTGTATCCCAGGGCGACTTATAGCAGGGACGCTCTGTAACCTGTTTCCTTGGCCTAGATGCCACCATTCTCTAACCATCTGGCAGGTTCCTGTAGTGGGTTAGTGCATCAGACGTGCTGACTGCTTAATTCCCAAATGTGCAAGCCAGATGCCCACCTGGATAAATCCACCTCCGCCCCCGAGAGGCAATGGTAGGACTCAGAATTTCTTGGTTTCTCTATTTGTAACCGAGGGATTTCCTGAGGGTCAGGCACTAAGAAATGTGGCCCCAGCGCCGTGCTGAGAAATACCAACACAACAAGCATTTGGGTTAAATCTAGAGCTAAGTCCAAACTAACCGCCGGAGCCAAACACCTCAGCCCCTGCTCTGCTGTCCCATCAGCTCCTGGATTGTTATTGACGCAACCTGGGATCCACATATTCCACACTTGGGCCCATTCCAAAATCTGCTTTGGGTCTGAGTATTGCCGTCATGGAACAGATCCAGTCAAAGCCCAGTTCTGGGGCATTCAGAGTCAAGAGCCTCCACCTGTCTAGTGAAAACCAGACCCGTTTGCAGCTTTTCAGTTCGTGTCCCGGGCGGGGACTCGGTTGCTTGGAGCTGACACATTTTCTCAGCCTGCATCCTGTATCCCTCTTGCCCCCAAGGAGATGATCCGAAGCAGGAGTCCGGTTTGCATTCGTATAAAGGCAGTTGCCACATGCTGAGGCCTTCATCTCTCACTGTCTGATCATCCAAAGTTGCTCCAGAAACACCCTCCTGGAGGATGTTAGTGACTCCCCACGGTAGCATCTTTCGGTCACTTTGCTTATCAAGCCAGGGGAGCCGTGGAGTTTGATTGACATTTTTGTGGTGAGCGGAGAAATTTCCCCCTTCTGTGAATCTGCCTGGCTCATCTCCTCCCTTCACCACAGAGCAACAAGCTAATAAAAGATTGATTGTAACTGTAATTGCAATCTGCCGAGGTCGGCACTTCCTCGCTGCACAGAGGGACGGAGGGAGCACGAAGGGGGTCGTTAGCAAGCACCCAGTTGATTGGGCTGGTTTTATTTCCCCCACTCCGTTTCTTTATCTCTGTGATTTAGCATCCTGTCGGGGCGCGTTCCTGCCGAGCCGAGGAGTGCTGGCCGTGCACGCTCCCCAGGGCGCTGCCAGCGGAGAGCTGCAGGTGCAGTTTTTCTCATGTTTTGTCTCACTCATGTTTAACTTTGGAGGGGTGAAGGTGGTTTTTAAATGAGGAGGGGGGTGGCTGCGTTTCCAAGGATAGCGCCGGAAATTCCCATCCGATCCAGGCAACCCCCTCAGATCCGCATGCAAAAAGCACCAAGACCCTCGTAAGGCGTCTCAGGGATGTCGCGTACGCTGCAGTGAAGCCAAGAAGATCCACACAGGCCATCGTGGGAGGGCTAGGACCTCAAGATCGAACGCATCTACAGCCGCCAGGAAGGTGCCTAGCAAGACTTCACATGCAGGGAATGGTCCCTGAGACTGCTGCTTTGGTGGGGCTCCCTGGAGCTAGGTCAGAGGACTGGCCCTTCATATTCAGGGCTAGTGAACCTTAGGGCCAGATGTGTCTCTTGGTTACACCTGTGCAAGACAATGAGGGTTGATTGGGACTGTCCACAGGCAAACTTTGGCCCCCATTGCTGCTACGGAGACCGAAGCAAACGCTGATCTGATGAAGATTCGCAAATTCGCTTTATGGCCAGTAGCCAGCCTCAGTTTCCCCATTACACCTTCCTGCTGTGGGTGGGAAACAGGAAGGTAGAGGGCAAAGGAAAATCCTGAACTGAGCGGTCTCAGGAAAGCGCCAGCAGGGCCTGTGTCCTCCCAAACTCTTCCCTCTTCTAATAAGACGTTGTCATTAGTAGCTAGATACCAGGAACTGGACCGGTGTGGATAATGGTTTCACATCAGGTAGCTGGTTCTCGTTGCATTTTATATTGGCATTGGCAAAGGTTCAGAAAAGGGCCACACAAATGAGCAAGGGTTGGGAATGGGTCCCATATGAAGAGAGATTAAAAAGATTGGGACTTTTCTACTTAGAAAAGAGGAGACTAAGGGGGGGATAGGGTAGAGGTCTGTAAAATCATGACCAGTGTGGAAAAGGTGAATAAGGAAAAGTTATTTACTTGCTGCCATAACAGAAGAACTAGGGGTCACCAAATGAAATGAATAGGTAGCAGGTTTAAAAGAAACAAAAGGAAGTTTTTCTTCACTCAGCTCACAGTCAACCTGTGGAACTCCTCGCCAGAGGATGTGGTGAAGACCAGGACTTTAACAGGGTTCAAAAAGAGTTAGATCGATTTATGGAGGTTAGGTCCGTCAATGGCTATTAGCCAGGATGGGTAGGAATGATGTCCCTGGCCTCTGTTTGTCAGAAGCTGGGAATGGGTGACACGAGAGGGATCACTTGATGATTCCCTGTTCTGTTCATGCCCTCTGGGGCATCTGGCATTGGCCTGTCGGCAGACAGGATCCTGGGCTAGCTGGACCTTTGGTCTGACCCAGTATGGCCGTTCTTATGTTCATTTCTCAGGCAGCATCCATCGTCACCCACGCCAGGAGGCCAACAAAATCTCTCACCCTTGCACCTGCCAAAAAGAAAAGCAGCAGCCTGTTTGCATCAGATACAGACACGCATGCACGCTGGCTGAGCGCTGCCTAACTTACCGCACGTACAGGGAGCAAACCTTGCCGCCCCCACGTCGCAGCCCCTCTGTGCACCACGTGGGCGGCATGTTTCTCAGCGGAAGGGAAGAGAAGGGAGCTAGCCTGTGAACTCTGAAATCCAATAGGGAAGCGCTTTTTATTTTCAAGGTCATCTGGCCACGTGTTTCCCGGGGGAGGCCTGCTCTCAGGTGCAGCGTCCTTGGGCGCACAGCGACGGGGGGAGAAGGGGCTGTAATGCGTTCCCAGGGGGATACTCCGCCTGCAGATACACTGCTCCTCCCCCCAGGTTGCAGTGGTAGCAGAGGGGTCTGGAAATGCTCAGCCGCCAGAGGCAGTCTCCTTCCACCGCGGTCTCAATGGCTTTTTACCCCGTTTTCTTGCAGGGGCGACCGATGCCCGGGGGCTGAATGGACGGAGTGGCATGGTGCATCCATAGCTGGGCGAGGTTCGCTCCAGGGGTGTTTCTCACCTAGATGTGTGTGTTACAGCCACGCTGCCACGGGCAGTGGATTGTAGCGAGTTCCTGGGCTCTGCTCATGGTGCAGGGTCCTGCCTGGACAGCGCTTGGTTTTTTAGCAGGAATTGTGGGCCGGTTTGATGCAGTACAGGTGTTGGGGTGGGGGCTGGCTCATTCCTCTGCCGGGCCTTGGCACGGAGTCGATATCCTATAACCGTATCTTTCTGATTTGGTGTCTGATGTGAACGTCACTGTATTTACTGCCAGCGCAGGACTGAGATTCCTGGAGGGGAAAATGTAATAGGGGAGGCTTAGGAAACGATAGTAGCCCAGAGAGCTCCTGACTTTTAAAAGGACCAGCTGCCACTTGGAAACTGCCAAGCAGAAGCGTCTCTTTAAGGGGGCAGAGGCCGGTTGTTTATAGGGTGTGAGTTACACCACGGGATTTGTTCCAGGAGGGCCCGAGAGATAGGGTTTCGCTCAACTGTCCAGCAGACCAGCTCTCGCTCTCGGACGTTCACTGACACTAAGTACAACCTAAGCTGCTATGTAACTGATTTCCAAACCCGAACGCTTTGGCACATCTTACTGCTATCGTTGTGGGTGTGGACTCTGTGCTCAATAGAGGCAGGCAGGTCCAATGGTTAGGGCAGGTAACTGTTCGTCATGAGATCTGGGTTCTGTTCCCATTTCTGACTTGGGCATTCGGCCCCTCTGTGCCTAAGTTTCCTCATTGTGATGTTTATACATCGTGGGGAAACGCGGTGACGTCCGCAGCGCTAAATTCAATCAGATGGAAGTTGCAAGTGAAATTAATAGGTAGCAGGTTTAAAAACCAAAAAAAAAAAAGGAAGTTTGTCTTCACATAGCGCACGGTCAACCTGTGGAACTCCTTGCCAGAGGAGGTTGTAAAGACCAGGACTTTAACATGGTTAAAAAAAGAACTAGATAAATTCAGGGAGGTTAGGTCCATCAGTGGCTATTAGCCAGGATGGGTAGGAATGGTTTCCCTGGCCTCTGTTTGTCTGGAAATGAATGACAGGAGAGGGATCACGTGATGATTAGCTGTTGTGTTCGCTCCCTCTGGGGCATCTGGTGTTGCCCACTGTCTGTAGGCAGGATCCTGGGCTAGATAGACCTTTGGTCTGACCCAGTCTGGCTGTTCTGATGTTATGTTCAAAACTTCTGTGATTACTGGACTTGTGCCACGCAGACCCCACTGTGTCCTGCATCCTTCGTTTGAGCGAGACAACCCTCCTTGGCACGGTCTCACCCAAACTCCTCACGCGAGGACCCTCTAATACGAGTGGTCAGTGAACCTACCACCCCGCTGCTGCCTTGCCAATGGTGCAGTCCACTGGGTTTAAAAAGCCCCATGGGAATGTTGGGCAGAAGATTTGTCAGTTACAGGCGAGTTTCTGCCCCCCGGAGGGTAATGCTCAAAGGCTGCAGGTGGATTCCACGGCCCCCTCTAGTTCCAACCCCCCAATCCAGCCACCAGGCTCCCTCCCAGAAGAGCGGTGAAGCTGAACCGAAAGGCAGAGGTGACTCCCGTGTTCGGTGCCACCCTCGCCTGCTGGCAACGGAATGACTTTGAATCTTCCCCCTTAAAAACAACCCAGCCACTTCCGTTCCTCCGGGGGGCTGTCTACACAGCAGCGAGCCCCCTGTCACTGGCCTGGGCCAGCCAACGCGGGCGTGGGGGGCATGGGCTTCAAAGCTGTGCAGGCATCTCGGCTCAACCTAGGGTTTAGGATCCAGAGCTTAGACTCAATGAAACCCTTTCTCCCCCAAGGAGTCAGCTGGTCCAGGCCCGCTGTGGGGTTTTCTTTGCTGTGTAGACACACCCAGTGAGAGCCACTTGGCGTTGACCAAGCTACTGAGGTTGGGGGCAGGGCTGTTCCAGAAAATCGGGAGAGCCAGTGGAGTTTGGCAGTGCAAAGGGTAACTGCAGCACGACTTGCTTGGAGGCTGCCCGCTTTCCCCATCCGCGCAGGCTGGTTTGGGGGAGAGGAAAGGCTGCGCCCCGGAGCGTGGGTACATTCAGCTCATAAAGGAGTGCTCGGAAGGCTGCAGTCAGTTCCCAGTTGCTGCTCCTCGTCCCAGTGCCAATGGGAAGCAACTGGGAGCGCGCTCAGAATCACGCGGTTTCAGCAGCTACATTTCTCTGGCCACTGATTGGCTGGGGGAGGTCGGCTCCGCTCCCCAGCATCGTGAGAGGTACACACGTATACACCAGCGGGGGGGCCGGTTTTAATGTGGGTCTTAAGCCGGGGCTGCGTAAACCTGCTCTCTCACTGTTTTGTTTCAAGGGAATGGAGGAAATTAGGCCGAGGCCAAGATCTTAGAAGTGAAGTTTTAGAACTCCCTGAAAATACAGCTCCCTGATTGAGAAGACGCTGGGTCTAATTCAACTAGCAGGCATAGGACCGTAGTGCCTCGATGGCCGTGTGCTGTCTTACCACTTGCAAAATCGAGAGCAGCCAAGAAACAAAGTGTGTTCAGAATGACCTTTTGCTTTGTGGTGTCCGTGCTCATGCTGGGGATTGTCTGGTGGGAAGCTCAAAGCCGTGTGTTAAAGGAAGCTATTTTTAATAAGGAATCCCAGAGTCACCGTTGATACTAAATGTCTTTTGTTAATTGGTGCTTTTTAATATTTGAATAAAGATGAATGAAGCGTTTGTGCAACACATTGCTGATTTTTGTGGCTTTGTTCTTTTCCTGCTGGGTGATCAAAGGTTTCCCCTTATCCCCAGTGTCACCAAGGGAAGGCCTGGCTGAAACATGTTCCTCCAAACTTTTTGGTTTGATGAAGCGGAAATTTTTGTCAGAACCGCTTCACTGTTGTGGACGTTTTTCAGGTTTTTATGGACAAGCCCAAAAACCCCCGAAAATGTTTCGTTTTTGACTAATGAGATCCCAAAACGTTCAGTTTGGGGAGAGATATTGATTAAAAACCGAAGTTCCATGAACTCTTTAGCAGAAAATAAAATACCTTCGCTTGCACAGCTCTGGTTAATGGCATTGAAATATCTAATTTCTGTGAGTGTTTAGGAAAGGAATGTATGCACAGGGTCCAGCGGGTTTTATTACACGTGTTCTTAGCATTGTCTAGAAGAAGCAATAGACACGTACTCTACGTAGAGATTGTGTCGTCTTGAAATGATCCTAGACACAGAAGGCATTTTCCTGGTACACATGGCAGGCAAGTAACTCCTTTTCCTTCAGCAGAGGCTGTGTCCAGACTCAGGGTTTTTTTTGGGAAAAGTAGCCTTTTCCCAAAAAAACTTCCCTGCGTCCAGACTCAAGCCGCGTTCTTTCGAAATTATTTCCAGGGTTGCCTGGATCTGATGGGAATTTCTGCTCTGAATTATTGGCAGCATTTCTATTGCATTGGGCTCCCTCTCTGCTCCTGCCTCCTCTTTATGGCTGATTCTGTTTTAGGTTTTGTTTCCGGCATGTTTGCCAGGAGCTGGGAATGGGTGACAGAGTAAGAACATCAGAGCGGCCAGACTGGGTCAGACCAAAGGTCCATCTAGCCCATGATCCTGTTTGCCGACAGTGACCAATGCCAGATGCCCCAGAAGGAGGGGACACAACAGGTAATCATCACCTGATCCCTCTCCTGTCACCCATTCCCAGCTTCTGGCAAACAGAGGCTGGGGACACCATTCCTGCCCATCCTGGCGAATAGCCATTGATGGACCTATCATCCATGAATTTACCTACCTCTTTTTGAACCCTGTTAAAGTCCTGGCCTTCACAGTCTCCTCTGGCAGGGAGTTCCACAGGTCAACTCTGCATTACATGAAGAAAAACTTTTTTGTGTGTTTTTTTTTGTTCTGTTTTTGTTTTAAACTTGCTGTCAATTTCATTTGGTGACCTCTAGTTCTTGTGTTATGGCAGCAAGCAAATAACTTTTCCTTATTCACTTTCTCTACATCAGTCATGATGTTTTAGACCTCTATCATATTCCCTCTTAGTCTTCTATTTTCTAAGATGGAAAGTCCCAGTTTTATTAATCTCTCCTTAGATGGCAACGGTTCGAAACTCATCATCATTTTTCTGAACTTTTTCCAATGCCAACCTATCTTTTTTGCTATGAGGCGACTGCATCTGTGCACAGTATTCAAGATGTGGGTGTGCCATGGATTTATACAGAGGCAATAAGATATTCTCTGTCTTATTCTTTATCCCTTTTTAAATGATTCCTAACTTCCTATTTGCTTTTTTGACTGCCACTGCACAAGGAGTGGATTTTTTCAAAGAACTATCCACAGTGACTCCAAGATCTGTCTAGAGTAGTAATAGCTAATGTAGTCCCCCTTGTTTTGTTTGTAGAGTTGGGATTATGTATTCAAATGTGCATTACTTTGCATTTCTCAACATTAATATTTATCTGCCATCTTGCTGCCCAGTCACACTGTTTTGTGCGATCCTTTTGAGGCTCTCTTTGGCTGTCTCACTTGATGACTGTCTGTTCGGTTCATTCCCTCCAGGGCACCTGGTATTGGCCACCGTCGGAAGACGGGATCCTGCGCTAGATGGATCTTTGCTCTTGACCCAGTGTGGCCCTTCTGTTAAAAGGCCATTTGGTGAAGTGATCCAAGCTTGGGACTGGCAGTCGGCTTTCCGTTCTCTCTCTGTCTTCATTTCTCTATATGGGAGAAATCCTGGGCTAGAAAACTGATGAACAAAAACATTGCCGTCAGCACAGTGCGAGAGCCAGTTTTGAGTGGTCGATGGATTTGCCGGTTTCAGAGCCTTGTGATCATCTAGGGGTCGCTGCTGTAGTCAAGGTAGCCTCAGACCGAGATCAGAGCCCCGCCGTGCTAGGCGCTGTACACGCAGCTGGAAGGGAGGCCCTTGCACAAGGAGCGAACGTTCCTGACGCGACCGCAAGAGGCTGCGGCAAAGCTGGGGGCAGGGAATATGGAAAGATGAGGTCTGGGCAGCTCTCTCTGCCCATCCATCTCTTCTGCAAAGGCATGGCCATGGCATGCCAGCGCCTCGCAAACGGGAGGAGGTGAAACTCAAGAGTTGAGTGACTTGGTCAAGGCCAGCAAAAGTTCTGTGGCGGAGCTGGGGCAGGCCATGGCTGCGGATGTTCACGTAGTGAGTTAGAGTGATGTCCCCGTGCAGAGTGATGGGAAAACCCAAACCGGAGCTTCTCAATAGTGACCCTGGCTAGGACTCCTAGAAGCTCCCGCAGGAAGAACTGTTCTTGGCTAAAATGAGAGTGATTACTCTGCCCTTGTGGGGCATCTGTACTCCTGCTGCCCAGCCACATGGGTGGACCAAGGGGACTACCACAAGGATCATCAACCTCCTCAATCCTCGTCAGCATCTGTGTGCAGCCCTGGGTGACCTGGTGAGATGTCGTGGACTCCGGGGTCACCGATGTGCAGATGATACATGGTTCCACCCCCGCTGCCAACAAGGTGGCCCAGTTCTTGGAGGAGATCTGCATAGCTGGCTGAAGTGGAGCAAGGCAGAGGGGATGCTGGTGGGCCGAAGGAAGCCCTTGGAGGCGTTTGCAACCATAGTGCTGTCCCCTTGGGTTGGATGGACTCACCCAGCCTTGGTCAATTGGGTCTGCAGTCAAGGAATGCCGCATTCCCGGCCAGCACTGAGCTCTCACAGTGGCTTCTGGGTGTCACAAGGAGGGAAAAAAATTGTTCTCCTTGGCCTCTGAGGACAGGACACGAAGCAATGGGCTTAAACTGCAGCAAGGGAGGTTGAGGTTGGACATTAGGAAAAAGTTCATACCGGTCAGAGTGGTGAAACACTGGAATCAATTGCCCAGGGAGGTTGTGGAGTCTCCAATACTGGAGATATTTAAGAGCATGTTGGACAGACATCTATCAGGGATGGTCTAGATGGTGCTTGGTCCTGCCGTGAGGGCAGGGGACTGGACCTGATGCCCTCTTGAGGTCCCTTCCTGTTCTAGGGTTCTAGGATTCTATGGCTTTTGGCACCACAGATATGTTGGGTAAGCGGGAACCTGTCAAGGACCTGACACCCTCCGTTATCCCCGACACCCCCACCACGCCCCGGATGTGGGGAGACCAATCCGGACACTTGGCCATCATCACTCACCTAGCAGCATTCACAAGGAGCACTTCCCCCACCTCTGCTTGATTAGGAGACACCCCCCCCTCCTGGTGGACCGCCACCTGGCCTCAGTGGTACCCTACTGTGCATCTCCTCTGGCCTGCCCCGGGGGAGCACCGCTGGCGTGAAGCCATCAGCCCTTAGAAAAATCCAAACTCCACAGAGCACCTGCACAGCGAGCCTGGGCGCTAGTGAGCCTGCCATGCCAGTCCGCGCTCTGGACTAGCAAGCCACGTGCAAGGTCTCTGTCGAGGCCCTCGGTGGGCTGAACCCGTCAAAGGCCAAGCTAAGTAGCTCTGCCCCCCCAGCCCACTGGAGCTTTCTGCCATGTGGGTCAAGCCAGTGTTTGCAGAAAGCCAGTCCGAGGCTGGAATGAGCATCCCCAGGAAACCGGATCGCCACCAACCTTCTGCTCCGAGCCCCCGGCGCCTTTCTCTGGCCGGTGCTCTGCCCTCGAGCCCCAGGGCAGACCGGCCATCGACAACCATCCCCCAAACAAAACTCCCTCTCCCCCAGCGCCCGGTGGCCCTTGAGCAGGCCTCTGACTCCTGAGCCGGATCGTCAGAGCCGGCCGCGGGAAGGACTCTGCCGGGGAAGGGGAAGGCGACTCTCCTGGGGGGAGCTGCCAGAGACCAGAGCTGTAGGCTGTGCCCAGGGGAAGGCCACGAGAAGGGTTTGCCAGCAGCCCCCTCACAGGGCGCTCTGGGGATTAGCTTTCTTCCCAGTTTGTGTCTCCGTCGTCCCCACTCCAGAAGCTGCAGCCTCTTCAGGACTCGCCTCGTGCTGGCCTGGCTGGGGGGGTCCCATTCCAAGGTGTAGTCTCACTGGACCTGCTGCCAATCCCCTCTGTGGCTGGTGAGGGAACCAGGCCCACCCACGACTCCAGGCCTGGGACCCTACGACGCGCAGCCAGAGTCTGCTCTGCCCCCAGTCGTGGTGGCCTCTCCCTGGGCTGCTTCCTGTCCACCTCCCTCAGGCTTTCTTCTGCATCCTCGGGCCGGAGGGCGAGAGGCCAGGGAGCGGCCTGCTGGCTTGAAGAGCTTGAGCAGGCTGGAGGCGGGGGAGCAGTAGCCTGTAGCGCTACCCTCTGATGCCTGGGCATGAGTCGGGAAAGCTTGCAGGAGGGTCGCTGAGGACTCCCGAGGGGGCAAACTGAGGCAGGGGCCCTGGTCATGCGGCCGCCTTCCGCAAGAGGGTGCTGCCGTCGGCGCCGCCCTGTGACGCCCCAGGGAGAGGAGGAGCGAGAACGAACCGAGGGTACCCGAGATCAGTCACTGCACGACCGAAACGCGGCACCCATGGTGATCCTGGCCCAGGGACGCCCGTCAGGCTCCTGGCTGTAAATCCAGCCCCTTCACTCAGCGCTGGATTCACATCAAGAACATTCCTGCCCCCCTCCCAAGGGAAACCCGCCAGCCCCCCCTCCCTTTCCCCGAAGTGAAAAGGCATCTTTGGAGACACCTGCCGCGTCCTAACCAGCGAGTCAGACACCTCCCCTCCTCCCCCCGCGGTGCCTCAAGGCCGGGGAGGCGGGTGAGGTCACCTCTCCCGTTGCCCCCGCATCTGCAGGTGCAAGCGAGGGGCTTTCGAGCTTTCGAGCGATGCAGGCGTTAGGGAGGGCTGCTTTCCAGGCAGGGTGTTGGGTGTCTGCTGCACGCCAGGTTGACATCTAGAGAAGCCCCGGGGGCGGTGCTGCCGTGGGAGGGGTCCCACCTTGCCAGAGGCCTCTGGGTGCGAAACCCGATGCCGCCCGTCGGGCTGGGAGTTGGATTTCAAGTGTGTAAACAAGTGTGGCCCCCCTCGGCTGGCCGGCCGAAGCGGCTCACCGGCTGCAGCTGTTGGACACTGGGGGAAAGAGGAGGCAGAGCGCAAGCTGAAGGACACGCTGGTGCCATCAAGCCGCGTGTGTGTGGCTGGCACCACGTTGGCAGCAGCGGGCCGTGGCCTGGAGGAAGCGGAGGGCGAGCTCGTGCCGTGCTGGCAGGGCAGGGTGGTGAAGCAACGGCGTGTCCCATGCCACAGGCATGTCAGAGGTCCCCTTCTCCCTCCCAACCATGTCTCAGTACTGCTAGTGTCTCGGTGGGCAGGTCACTTAGCCGCTCCGTGCCTCAGTTTCCCATCTGTGAAATGGAGATTCCTGCCCTGCCCAAGGGGCGCAGAGAAGATAAGCGCATTAAAGATCGGGAGACGTTCTGAGAGGACAGTGGTGGGTCAGAATTACTGGTAGGTGGAACTCTGTTTTCCTTGTCTGGACCAATCCCAATGTCACCCAGATTTGTGTCCTAGACCGTTAGTCTCTGAGGAGGAATTATTCCCCAATGGAGTGCAGCCGTCTCTGGGGTGGAACGTGACAGCTCTTTGGTACCCCACAGCAACAGTGCACAGCTGTGCAGGACGCAAGTGAAGGATCTCGTAACCAGTTGCTAAAGGGCAGTGGGGAGGCAGTTTTAGAGAGGTACAATGGAATGACCCAGGCCCGGGCGTGGATGTGAGGGGTGATAATCTTCCTCTTATTACAAAGCAGAAGTGCTGGGCATTCATTAAAGACAATTAGCCCGTCAGGACTTCTGCTCAGAGCCTGGTGTGTTGGCATGCGCAGCAGAGCACCCCCTAGTGTGATGCCAGGGTTTTGGCTCAGTCCTCCCCTTCCCAAGTCACTCATGCTGATCCCTGCAGCATGGGGTCCCCACAGTAACGGAACAGGACGTCCGCTGCAAGGGCGCCCCCTGCTGAATCTGCATGGTCTCTCCAGGCACAGTGGTCCTCAACCCACTTCCCCTTGTGGGCTGCATCCCATGCCAACGCGCTGTGTAGGGATGAATTAGCACCTTGCAGCTGGCTCTGAACGTGGGTTCCCAGGGCACTTCTGGGCTGGTTCTCTGCCCAGTTTTGTGGGTGGCCCGAGTCAGAAGGCCTGTGTCCAGCCAGCCAGGGAGAGGCCCCGGCACCTTGCTTCTGGCATCTGAGCTCCATGACGCCCACAGGCTGCCTTTTGTGGCCGCAAAACCCCCGCCCTGAGCTCCAGGGAGGGGCCTCAGGTAGGGCAGCTAGATGGTTTAACCAAAAATACCGAACAGTTCCCACACCCCCAAAAAAAACACTGGGGAAAAAATTCTGTTGCGGGGGGGGGGGGGGGGAAGGGGGAGGCCAAAGTTGAGCAAAAAAAAAAAGGACCCTGGACCCCCAGAGTTAAGCAAAAAATACATAAAAAAAATAAAGCATGGCCCCTTTAAGTGCATGCAGAGTCAGACTAGGGGTAGGAAGAGGGGAGAGGTTGAGCACTAAGACCCAGGGGAGACGTTGCTTCCCCTTGCTACAGGTCTTTAGGCTTTTTGCCGGGGCTAGCTTGTTTTCTTGGTGGAGCCAGAAAGCAGCTTCCCTGTAGAGCCAGGTAAGTAGGGGGGTCTGGGATCCGGGGGCGAGAGTCCAGGGGCTGAGCCCAGTTGCTTAGTGTGTCGTAGGGTTGCCAGGTGTCCGATATTTTTGCCTCCTATTAGGGGAAAAAAACAGAAAGTACCGGACATTTTAGGTGTCTGGTATTTTCTGAATTTTTTTACCGGACAGGAGGCGAAAATACCGGCCTGTCCGGGTCAATACTGGACACTGGCAAACCCGGGAGTCGTGTCCTCTCTCTGGTTATAAACCTCACACCTGGCCCCCGGCTTCCTCCTCCTGTCACTGCCGCAGCCTGTAGGTGCCTGGCGAGTGGGGGCCGGTGGCCAGGTCAAGGGTCCGCAGGTCCCTCGCCCTCCCCTTCCCATGTTGGTTGCATTATGGGGGGGCCTGTGTGGGCCACGGATGGCCCTTGCCCCACAGGTTGGGCGGCTGACCCAGGGTCAGGACCCAGCAGGGTGTAGACCGGGAGGGCGAAGATGAGGGTGACCTTGGAGGCACATGGCTGTAGCCGTTCCAGGCAAGGGCTCCAGGTAGGAGCATCAGCCTTTCGGGTGCCCGATGCAACCAGCCCTCAGCCCAGTGCGGGGGGCAGGTGGCTCGGGGCGGGGGGGCGTTCTATCTGATTGGGGAGCACGTTTCTGTGGACAGAGGGTCAAAGGTCGCTGCCCCCACAGAGCGAAGGGGGCGAGTCACATCGCGGTGGCCGAGATCAGACCTGCAGGGGCAGTTTGTTGGCTACTGAGGAGAGGGGGAGTGACGGGCCCTGGGGGAGGCAGCGAGCCGGGAAGAGGCAGGGGAAGTCCCGACCCCCATACCCTGCAATTCTCTGACTCCTCATCTCCATCCCCAGCTCTCAGACATGCTAGGGACGCTGCGGGGGGCGGGGGGCGGGCGCGAACCTGGACAGAGCTGAGCCCGGCCTGGGCAATTCTTGGAGCCACCAAGCCCCGATCACTTTACACCCAGACTCCCCCTTTGCAGGAACCGCTGGCGGGGGCCCGGGCGCTGCTGTTTGCAAAGGGGCACCTCTCCCCACGGCTCCTCCCGCTCCACAACCCCACGGGATGGGTTGGGAGCTGGCTGCTCGGCCTGCTGGTGACCAGCCTGCGTGGCTGATGCGATCGGGAGGCCTGGCGAGCCTGGCGGGAGCTGAACGCCTCCCGGCGCGGGAGGGCAGCTGGCTGCTGGCGTTGTGTTCGGTGCTCTTGGTAGGGCAGAGCCCGCTACCGCCCCTTCAGGCGTCCTCCCGCTTTCTGCAGCATCCCTGGGCACTTTGTGAATGCGCCAGCAGCTCCCCTTCTCCCCAGCTCCCCTTCTCCCCAGCCCCTCTGCTATTTTAGCTCAGGCCTGAGCCTTTGCGAGAAGGCCCCAAGGAAGAGACTTTGGAGGGTTTCTCAGCTCCTGAAAAACCGAGTTGGCATGGAAGCTGTTTCTCGCCTTTTCCCAGCGGTCGTGGTTCTGCGCAGCCGCCGGCTCGGCGCACGGGTCACGCCCACAGGCGGAACCGAACCGGGGACCTCTGGAGCTTAGTACATGAGGCTGTCGAGCAGAGTCCGTCTCTCTCTCCGTGCCGCTCCGTGGGACCCCGCAGCGCCTCCGCGCACACGTTTAGGCCAGGAAGGGAAGGAGAGCCCCGCGGCCAGCGGAAACTTCCCCAGTGGGAGTCTGGTAGGCGGGACGTAGCCGGGAAATCGGGGGTCTCCTTGCCGAAAGTTCCAGGGGCTTGGTGATGTGAGGGGCCGAGATCTCGGCTCCAGAGTGTGGGGGGGCTCTAGCCGGAGGCCGGGGCTCGGTGGGGACGGCGCAGAAAGGGGGCAGCCGTCCCAGCTCTGCCGGAGCTCCTCTGCAAAGTGAGGCTCTGAGTTTCCCTGGGCCTCAGTTTCCCCAGCTGCTTCCTGGGAAAGAGGGGTCTGAGGCTAAATTCCTTAGGGCAGAGGAGGGTCCGGCCAGGCAACGGATGAGTTTCGTAGGCTCAGACGAGGAGAGCGCCACCTGCTGTATGCCCCTTTCCCGCTCCCGTGCCCCCCATGGGGTTTCGCTCTTGTCTCCCCTCCAGACACGGCCCCGGCCTCGTGAGCTGGGCAGGGCCTGGCCCGGCTCCTGCCTGTCTCCCATAAAGGGCCTGGCTGGCAAGTCCCTTTTCCTCAGGGAAGCTGGCTGGGCAGCCCAGGGCAGGTATTGTGAGGTGCTGAAGACGGATTGAATGAGACGCTAGCCCATGGCTTCCCCTTCCTTCGGGGGCTGCAGCTCCCGGCCTGGGAGGCTCCCAGAAATCCTGCGAGGACCTGGGTCGCTTTTCTCCATCTCCCCCTCTGCTCTCCATGTACCCAGGGAGTGACCCAAATCTGCCTGCCTGGGCCGTAAGGGAGGGGGCTAGAATAGTCGAGACTTCCAGGTTCAGTGCCCTGCCTTTACTGCCGACACGGGACAGGAGGATCTCGGGACAAGTCCCAGCGCGTCACCGTGCCTCAGTTTCCCCTGCTGTCGAATGAGGGTAACGCCCTCCTGCGAGAGTTCCGCTATAGCCCGCAGAGCACCTTGATGGAAGGGGCCATCGCAGGAGCCATCCGAGGTGTCCCCCGAATCGAGTCCCCTCCAGGAGCGGGACCGTCCTGTTGTTCCCCCGCTGGCAGGCTGCTGTGCCGAGGGGCCCTGGCAGAGGCTGGCCGGGGTTGTGTCCCTGGGTTTGAGTCCCGGGCGTTATTCCCTTGTGCACATGGACGCCGCATCCAGCTGGCGCTCGGGGGGGGGGCGGTGAGAGAGGAAAAAGAACAGCGGCTCTGCCAGCTCTTCCCATTCGGTGCGCCTCTCCCTGGGGGAGCCACGGTCCATCGAGCCAAATTGAGTGGTGGGTTCACGCGCTGGGGAAATATCGGGGCGGGGGGGCGAATTACACGCGGCCTCCCGAGCTCGTGTCACCGGTGACCTGTTCCAGATGGGGAGGCAGCTGGCCAGCGGTTGAAAGGCGCTCTTTGTTTGGCTGCGTTCCCCCGCTTGCCTGGGGAGCCTTTGGAGAGAAATTTTGGGGGGGGGAAAATCAGTTAAATACCAAATTCCCCAGCTGTTTGACTTCAGCACCGGGTTTCCTGGAGGGAGACATCTGTAAATGTGGGGGGAGCGCTGGTTCACACGGGTTGCTGATGGGGCGGGGGTGGGGGAGAGTTTTCAGGCTTGGGAACACAGCCCCTCCTCCTGGTTCGGCCGGGATGTGGAGCCGTAGTTATTTGGCTGACGTTGACGTGCCTGGTTATCAATTGCAGTCCAGCGCGCTGGTGGAACCCCCTGCATCGTCTCACTGCTGGGGGGGGGGTCCCATGATTGAAATAAGCCAGGACAGACCCCAGGGGCGATGAGTGACGTGGGGGCTGGGGGGCGAGTGGGAAGAGATTGGTGTCCCGTGGATGTCACTGAGGCTGGAGAACACAGGGAAGAGGTGAAGGAAGGTGTCCTGTGATTTCCCAGGGAATCGGTGGGAAGAAGAAATAGCTCCCTCTGCTTCCCGCTTGAGATTTCTGGGTTCTGTGCAGGTCGGCCCCGCCCAGAGCATGCTCTTCTGGATAACTCATCCCACCACTCACACGCTAGCACATCAGTGCTGCTGTTGGCGGCTGAACTGCTCGGCTGTGTGTCATAGGCCCCATACGGCTAGTGGAGAGTCTCCTTGATACTAATTCAGCCTGAAGGTCAGACTTCCCCCTGCCCCGCCGGCCCGGGCTAGCACCTGCCACGGCTTTCGAAGCAGAAGGGGGAGGGACTTCTATACCGATAGGGCTGAGTGGGTGGAGTGGGAGCTGGGCCTGGAGGGGTTGTCACGTGACGATCCCAGGTGGGGAAACTGAGGCACGGCACGGCGGTGCGTTTTGCCGGGGGAGCGGCGGCGTGGCTGGGGCAGCCCAGCTCCAGGAAGAGTTAAATCTGTGCACTTGTCTGCCCCTCTAAAAGCGAGGGGATGACGCAAGCGCCCTGCCATCCCCGGGCCTCCAACTGGTTATGTCACTCTCCCTCCTGCGCGCACACTTAGATAACGGCTTGGCTCCGGGGCCGGCGGGGGGTGGGGCCGGGGGGCGATGCCACTGGCCCCGCAGCAAAGCGCCTATAAATACGCTCACACTCCCCGGGCCTGGAGAGCCAGAGCCCCTTGGAGCCCGGCCCGGCCCTAATCCTTTAATGTCTCTCTTCCATCCAGAGAGGCAGCTGCTAATACTGCTCCGGGGAAGGTGCTGACGTGTGTTCCTGTCCCAGGGAAAGGAGCCGCTAATCTTCTTGGGTTACCGTGGCACAGGGAAGGGGATTCCAGGCCACGGAAGAGACCAGGCGCTATGGGGAGGCCTTACTCTGGCTCCATTCCCCTCCCTGCCGGGCCGTGCTTAGCCCCAGACTCTGCATCCAGCGCGGGCCCAGCCTCTTCTGAGCCGCAGGGGAAACCACGTGCAACGCAGAATCCAGCCCCGCCCCCGGTACGAGATTCTCCTCTTCCGGTAGAGCCTTCGCACCAAAGGGTCCCAAACATCCTGAGGCATTGAAACTGGCGCATGAGCCACTGGCGGGCCAGGGATAGCGTTCCCTCGCGGCTGGAATGCAGCCACCTCTGGGGAGGGGCGGGGGGAGTATAACAGCTGTTGAACAGCTCATCATGTGAAGAAGAAAAGGGTAGCCCCTTCAAACATGCTAGGGGGACTGGAGAGGTCAGTATTCAGCATCCAGACCATGGTGTTTCCTAGACGCAGCACGCAGTCAACCTGTGGAACTCCTTGCCAGAGGAGGTTGTGAAGACCAGGACTGGAACAGGGTTCCAGAAAGAGCTAGCTAGATTCCTGGAGGTTAGGTCCATCAATGGCTATTAGCCAGGATGGGTAGGAATGGTGTCCCCAGCCTCTGTTTATAGAATCATAGAACTGGAAGAGACCTCAGAAGGTCATCAAGTCCAGCCCCCTGCTCTAGGCAGGTTTGTCTGGGAATGGGTGACAGGGGAGGGATGGCCTGATGATTCCTTGTTCTGTTCACTCCCTCTGGGGCACCTGGCGCTGGCCACTGTGGGCAGACCGGACACTGGGCTAGACGGACCTTTGGTCTGACTCAGTCTGGCCGTTCTTACGAGGAATCTGATGGCCTCGGTCCTGTGTAGACCAGGGCAGCTGGCACCGATAGAACCAGGTCCCTGTAGTTTGGTTGGGGCAAGCGGCTCTATCTTAGCTCTCTGTATGTCCCTGCCCCTCTCCTCCCTCGGCTGCATTTCACGGGGGGGAACTGAGGCACGGAGCAGCTACATGGTTTGCCCAAGGCCACACAAGAAGTCTGTGGCGGAGCAGATCTCCCACGTCCTGGGCTAGCGCTGTATTCGCGGGAGCATCCTTCCTCACAAGGCTCCGTAGCCGACCCGCCTCCTGCGTGGCCTGACTCGCCCGCTGAGCTGCTTGCTGGGGGTGGGGGGCCCATGTTGCCGTCCGTAGGGCAGACGCCCCGTCTGAAGCGTGTGTCCCAGGAAGTGGTTTCAAACTGCTCCAGTGGCGCCGCCCGGGGACGGGGGCTTGGACACGGTTTTACCCGCCCCCTCGACATGTTCCAGCCCAACCAGGGATGGGCAATAACGTTTGCAAGGGGGCCCCTTCACAAACGTAGCTGTGCAGTGGTGGGCTGGCTCCCGCCCCCAGGAAGGGGCGGGGCCTCCGGTGGAAAGGGGCGGTTCCCTCTAGGCGCTGCATGCCCCTGGCAGGGGGAGGGAGCCGCCAGCCGCTTGGAACAGCGAATGACGTGGCGCACTCGCCCGCCCGCAAGCCTTGATTGGCCTGGGGGTGGGGGAGCGGCCGGCCTAGACCTTGACCCGCCCTGGTTTGAACCTCGCTTGTCCAGTGCGGCGGGAGAACGCCCCGGCGGGCATGTCTGCGGGGCGCTGGCCGAGCCCCCGCCTTGGGTGTGAGCGGCACGGATGCAGCCCTGCGCGGGCTCTGCTAAGACCTACACAGGCAGCGACGTGACCGGGTCAGGCCCAGCATCCTGCCCGGACCCGTGGTCCCTGCTTGTGAAGGCACCAGGGCAGGTCCACGGCTCACCCTGCCCGCTCCTGCCAAGCACATGGCTTTGCTGCCTCTGCCTGGCAGGGAGTCCCTGAGCATGGGCTGCCGGGCCGGACTGCAGGACACAGTGCTGGGCTGGCTGCATAGCCTCCCTGTGGCTGAACGGAAAAGGCATGAGCCTGGGTGGTGGGTTCAAGTCCCCCTTCCCCCCCCAGGGCTCGAGCTGGCATCAGTTGAAGGTACCAACAGTGGCATCATCAAAGCAGCGTGAAACTCACGCCTGGCCCCAGCCTGGCCCTTAGCAGAGGGAGCCGGCCTGAGGACGCGTCTCCAAGGTCCAGGGAACAGGAGCCGAAGTGGAAGCAGGTTGGGTCCCTCTCAAAAAGTCCCAGGACGCCTTCCTCTCCAACTTAAAAACACAGCAGCTCTCGGTTTGGGGGAGATGTTCCCCTTTGTCCCCGCCCCCCAGCAGCTCAGTTTGGGGGAGATGTTCCCCTTTGCCCCCCCAGCAGCTCTCGGTTTGGGGGAGATGTTCCCCTTTGCCCCCCCAGCAGCGCTCGCTTTGGGGGAGATGTTCCCCTTTGTCCCCGCCCCCCAGCAGCGCTCGGTTTGGGGGAGATGTTCCCCTTTGCCCCCCCAGCAGCTCTCGGTTTGGGGGAGATGTTCCCCTTTGCCCCCCCAGCAGCGCTCGCTTTGGGGGAGATGTTCCCCTTTGCCCCCCCAGCAGCGCTCGCTTTGGGGGAGATGTTCCCCTTTGCCCCCCCAGCAGCTCTCGGTTTGGGGGAGATGTTCCCCTTTGCCCCCCCAGCAGCTCTCGGTTTGGGGGAGATGTTCCCCTTTGCCCCCCCCCAGCAGCTCTCGGTTTGGGGGAGATGTTCCCCTTTGCCCCCCCCAGCAGCTCTCGGTTTGGGGGAGATGTTCCCCTTTGCCCCCCCCCAGCAGCTCTCGGTTTGGGGGAGATGTTCCCCTTTGCCCCCCCCCAGCAGCTCTCGGTTTGGGGGAGATGTTCCCCTTTGCCCCCCCAGCAGCTCTCGGTTTGGGGGAGATGTTCCCCTTTGCCCCCCCAGCAGCTCTCAGTTTGGGGGAGATGTTCCCCTTTGCCCCCCACTCCCCAGCAGCTCTCGGTTTGGGGGAGATGTTCCCCTTTGCCCCCCCCTCCCCAGCAGCTCTCGGTTTGGGGGAGATGTTCCCCTTTGCCCCCCACTCCCCAGCAGCTCTCGGTTTGGGGGAGATGTTCCCCTTTGCCCCCCCCTCCCCAGCAGCTCTCGGTTTGGGGGAGATGTTCCCCTTTGCCCCCCCCAGCAGTGCTCGGTTTGGGGGAGAAGTTCCCCTTTGCCCCCCCAGCAGCTCTCGGTTTGGGGGAGATGTTCCCCTTTGCCCCCCCCAGCAGCTCTCGGTTTGGGGGAGATGTTCCCCTTTGCCCCCCCCAGCAGCTCTCGGTTTGGGGGAGATGTTCCCCTTTGCCCCCCCCAGCAGCTCTCGGTTTGGGGGAGAAGTTCCCCTTTGCCCCCCCCAGCAGCTCTCGGTTTGGGGGAGATGTTCCCCTTTGTCCCCCCAGCAGTGCTCGGTTTGGGGGAGATGTTCCCCTTTGCCCCCCCCCAGCAGCTCTCGGTTTGGGGGAGATGTTCCCCTTTGCCCCCCCCAGCAGTGCTCGGTTTGGGGGAGAAGTTCCCCTTTGCCCCCCCCAGCAGCTCTCGGTTTGGGGGAGATGTTCCCCTTTGCCCCCCCCAGCAGTGCTCGGTTTGGGGGAGATGTTCCCCTTTGCCCCCCCCAGCAGTGCTCGGTTTGGGGGAGAAGTTCCCCTTTGCCCCCCCCAGCAGTGCTCGGTTTGGGGGAGAAGTTCCCCTTTGCCCCCCCCAGCAGTGCTCGGTTTGGGGGAGATGTTCCCCTTTGCCCCCCCCAGCAGTGCTCGGTTTGGGGGAGAAGTTCCCCTTTGCCCCCCCCAGCAGCTCTCGGTTTGGGGGAGATGTTCCCCTTTGCCCCGCCCCCCCATCCAGAAACACCCAGTCCCTCATTTTTTTCATTTCATTCTGTTGGAACCCCCCCATCTTGATTTTCCCAGGGACTCTTCCATTTCCTTTGACAAGCCATTTATGGCCGGGAAAACGTTCGATCGGCTCGCCTTGTTGGCCCTGCCCTGTACGTCGGCGCCCTCTAGTGGCAGGGCTGCTCCTCCAGCTTGGCCGCCCACGTGTGTGTTTGGATCCGAAAGCTCTGAGTTGACGGGTCATGAGTCGTGGCTGGCAGGACGGTCGCCCTACGGGCTGCTCTGACCTCCCGCCATTTCTCCTTTGGCCCCTGCTTAGAGCTCTCCCTCTAGGTGGCACTAGCATGGGATGGTGGCCAGTTAGCGTCTCCAAGTGGCCATCCGCCCAGGAAGCCTCCAGAGGAATTGCTGCTGGAATCTGAGGGGTGGGCTTTTCCTAGCCAGATTCTGGTTTCTCCTGTAGTCAACCTGTGGAACTCCTTGACACAGGAGGCTGTGAAGGCTAGGACTATAATAGAGTTTAAAGAGAAGCTAGATAATTTCATGGAGGTTAGGTCCATAAAAGGCTATTAGCCAGGGGACAAAATGGTGTCCTTGGCCTCTGTTTGTCAGAGGCTGGAGAGGGATGGCAGGAGACAAATCGCTTGATCATTGTCTTCGGTCCAACCCCTCTGGGGCACCTGGTGCTGGCCACTGTCGGCAGACAGGATACTGGGCTAGATGGCCCTTTGGTCTGACCCAGTACGGCCGTTCTTATGTTCCTGCCTGGGTTATTTGGAGCCGTCACTCCCCCAAACTTGGATGCTTCTGTGAGGCAGCAAAACCCAACGGCCTCAGCATTGCAGCAGATGCTCGCTGATTCCAGCTGTTTCCTGCGGGGCAGGAGAGCTCCTTTCTGTCGCAGGCCCGGCTTGAAGGCCGAAAGCCGAGGCTCATTGGAATCGGAAAGATGGAGTAAGGAGAGTTCAGAGACAAACAGCCAATCTGGTTTGAAATCGAAATTGACAGTCATCTAAATCCATGGGACACCCACATCTTGAATACTATGCGCAGATGCGGTCGCCTTATCTCAAAAAAGAGAACTTTGCATTGGAAAAAGTTTAGAAAAAGTCAACAAACATGATGAGGGGGTTGGAACGGCTGCTGGATGAGGAGAGCTGAATAAAACAGGGACTTTCCGCTTGGAAAAGAGGAGTGTAAGTGGGAGGGGGATAGGATAGAGGTCTACAAAAACATAACTAATGTGGAGAAAGTGAATAAGGAGAAGTTATTTACCTGTTTCCACAACATAAAAATTAGAAGTCACCAAATGAAATGAATAGGTAGCAGGTTTAAAACAAACAAAAGTAAGTGTTTCTTCACGCAGCACACAGTCAACCTGTGGAACTCCTTGCCAGAGGATGTTGTGAAGATCAGGATTTTAACAGCATTCAAAAAAGAGAGACATCAATTCATGGAGATTAAGTCCAGCAATGGTTATTAGCCAGGATGGGCAGGGATGGTGTCCCTAGCTTCTGTTTGTCAGAGGCTGGAAATGGGCGACAGGTATCATTTCATAGAATCATAGAATACTAGGATGGAAAGGGACCTCGAGAGGTCATCGAGTCCAGTCCCCTGCTCCCATGGCAGGACCAAATACTGTCTAGACCATCCCTGATAGACATTTATCTAACCTGCTCTTAAATATCTCCAGAGATGGAGATTCCACAACCTCCCTGGGCAATTTATTCCAGTGTTTGACCACCCTGACAGTTAGGAACTTTTTCCTAATGTCCAACCTAAACCTCCCTTGCTGCAGTTTAAGCCCATTGCTTCTTGTTCTATCCTCAGAGGCCAAGATGAACAAGTTTTCTCCCTCCTCCTTGTGACACCCTTTTAGATCCCTGAAAACTGCTATCCTGTCCCCCCTCAGTCTTCTGTTTTCTAAACTAAACAAACCCAATTCCTTCAGCCTTCCCTCACAGGTCATGTTCTCTAGACATTTAATTATTCTCGTTGATCTTCTCTGTACCCTTTCCAATTTCTCCACATCTTTCTTGAAATGTGGTGCCCAGAACTGGACATAATACTCCAACTGAGGCCTAACCAGCACAGAGTAGAGCGGAAGAATGACTTCTCGTGTCTTGCTCACAACACGCCTGTTAATGCAGCCCAGAATCATATTTGCTTTTTTTGCAACAGCATCACACTGCTGACTCCTATTCAGCTTGTGGTCCACTCTAACCCCTAGCTCCCTTTCTGCAGGACTCCTTCCTAGACAGCCGCTTCCCATTCTGTGTGTGTGACACTGATTGTTCCTTCCTAAGTGGAGCACTTTGCATTTGTCTTTATTAAGCTTCATCCTGTTTACCTCAGACCATTTCTCCAATTTGTCCAGACCAGTTTGAATTATGACCCTATCCTCCAGATTAGTCGCAACCCCTCCGAGCTTGGTATCATCTGCAAATTTAATAAGCGTACTTTCTATGTCAATATCTAAATCGTTGATGAAGATATTGAACAGAGCCTGTCCTAAAACAGACCCCTGTGGAACCCCGCTTGTTATACTTTTCCAGCGGGATTGTGAACCATTAATAACTACTCTCTGAGTACGGTTATCCAGCCAGTTATGCACCTGCCTTATAGTAGCCCCATCTAAGTTGTATTTCCCTAGTTTATTGATAAGAATATCATGCGAGACTGTATCAAACGCCTTACTAAAGTCTAGGTATACCACATCCACCGCTTCTCCCTTATCCACAAGACTCGTTACCCTATTAAAGAAAGCTGTCAGATTGATGATTTCCGGTTCTGTTCATTCCATCTGGGGCACCTGGCAGGGGCCACTGTTGGAAGACAAGACGCTGGGTTAGCTGGACCTTTGGTCTGAGCCAGTCTGGCTGTTCTCATGTCCCCGCCAGGGTACGTCAGTGAAGTAAAAGCGTTTCCCGTTGGGCCGTGCGTCCGGTGCGGCGTTACACACTTGGTCCCACGGGGAAAGGGGCAGCCCCCGGGATCTCAGGGGAGCCATGTCAGGTGGTGTCTCCCCCCGGCACTGCCTCTGCCGGGCGACGCTCGGAGTGGGGAGGGGCTGTGTTTCCATGGGGATCGTGTCTGTGCCCCACCCTGGCATGGTGGTTGGGGACTGATGGCTCGTGTCCGACGGCCAGTGGCAGGCCTGACGGGACGTCTCACCGACACTCGGGGAAGTGGCGGAGGCTTGTGGGGCCTGGGGCCTGGGCCGTGCAAAGCAGGACTCACCCGCCTGGCTTCCAGGGGTGAGGTGCGGTGACGAGGGACTCGCTGGCCCTGGGGGCTTTCTGGTGGCTCGGTCTCACTTTGGTTCCCTCGCTTGGGGGGATGCGGTTGGGGGCAGCGGTCGCGCTTTGCCCTGTGCCCGCTGCAGCCAGGCCACGGACGGGCCCAGAATTTGAATTGTGCAAGGAAAGTGCTTCCAACGGAGGCATGCGCCCTCTCCTGGTCACCATGGGAACCTGTGGGGCACCCGGATTTTGTTCCCCCATTGAGGCCTACACCCCATCAAAGTCCTCAGATCAAGAGCGAGCGCCGGGCGGGAACCTGTTTGCACGATGGCTTCCTTGTATCTGGATCGGTGTTGCGCACGCCAGCAGGGGGGCATCCTTCCTCTCCGTGTCAATGGGATTTGTGCGCACGACAGTTCTCCCGTGGGCAGGCCACCGGCTCCTGTGCCGAGATATGGGCTTGGGTGCCACCTGCTGTTCCTGAAGGGGCTTCACCGGGGCAGCGGTGCGGCACGGGCTGTTTGGGGGCCACCGGATGCAAAGCCCCTTCCGTCCTGGCAGAAGGCTAAACCCTTAACCAGCCACTAGTGGCTCCGGCCACGTCCCAAGTCAATCCTGCACGGTGCTGAGAGTTGATGTTAATGGACAGCGCTGAGGGCTTGCCTGGCTGGGCAGAGATTTTCCCAGAATCCTTTGCTCCCTTCTCCCTCTGGATGCTGGCCTGCGGCTCACGAAGGGTTAATTCCCCAGCCAGCGGGTTGGGCAGGGTCTCTGAGGCGGGCGTGTCCCATCTGGGCTCCAGTCGGGGATAAAGGAGTCTCCGAATTGTGGGTGGAGTCCTGACTTGGGGCTGAGGAGACTGGTTTTGGGGGCGGCGTCCTTTGGCGTCGCTGGAACTCAGGCTACCTTGTCTGTGGGCTGCCTGCCAGGCTGGCCCCCCCGTTTGTGGGGCCGGCGTGACTCTCCGTCCTGGAAGTCCCTGTCCGTCCTGTTGAATCCCGTTCTCTTAACCCCGGAGACGGGGCCTCGCTGGCGAGTGCCAGTTTGCCTCTGCGCTGTGGGGCACCTGGCATGGGCCACTGGGCTAGATGGACCTTTGGTCTTCCCCAAAGTCATGTCCCAGGATGCACCGGGCTGTGGAAAATGCCAGGAAGGATCCACAGAAGCAGTCACCTCTCCGACTGCCGCAGAGTCCTAGAACATAGAATCCTAGACACTAGAACGGGAAGGGATCTCGAGAGGTCATCGAGTCCAGCCCCCTGCCCTCCGGCAGGATCAAGCGCCGTCTAGATCAGAGGTGAGCAATCATTTTGAGGGCTGCACTCTTCCAGGATATTAATGGAGGAATTCCAAGGTCTGGGGTGGGTGCAGAAGGGAGCTCGGGGTAAGGGATTGGGGTGCAGGAGGGAGACTGGAGTTTGGGTGAAGGAGGAGGTTGTGACCTAGGGCAGGGGACTGGGTGCAGGGTTTTGGGATGTGACCTAGGGCAGGAGGGGATTGTGACCTGGGGCAGGAGATTGGGGTGCCCGATCTGGGAGGGGGTGTGGGTGCAGGAGGGGGCAGAGGGTTGGGAAAGGGAGGGGCTGGGGTGCCAGAGGCAGGCTCTAGCTGGGAGGCGCTTACCAGCAGAAACCTGAGGCAGCTTGTCTGCTGCAGGCTGCTCCATGCGGCTCTGCTCCAGGCATAGGGGGGATGAGGAGGGAGGAGACAGCTTCCTACACTGCCCCTGCTCCCAGCAAAAATTCTCAGCTCCTATTGGCCAGAAACTGAGGGATTGGCCAATGGGAGCTAAGAGATTTTGCAGGGGGGTGGGATCAGCATGAGAAGTCTTCGCTCCTCCCTCCCCAGCCATCTGGAACAGAGAGCAGCTGGCTGTTTGAAGTGGGAGCTGTTCTCTGCTTCAGGGTTCCAGTGAGGCGGCCGTGGGCTGGATCTGGTGGCTTGGCCCTCTGGATCCGGCCTGCTGGCAGCCTCTTACCCACCCCTGATCCACATCATCCCTGTCTGCTCTTAAATATCTCCACAACCTCCCTGGGCAACTGATTCCAGTGTTTCACCACCCTGAGGCTGCGTCTAGACTAAATCCCTTTTTCGTAAAAGGGATGTAAATTGGACGTATCGCAATTGCTCATGAAGCGGGATTTAAATCTGCCCCACTTCATTAGCATAAAAATGGCTGCCGCTTTTTTCCGGCTTGGAGCTTTGCGCCAGATTAGACGCTGATCTTGCGGAAAATAAAGCCTTTTCCGAAAGATCCCTTATCCCTTATTTCAAATGAGGCCCCTGTTAATAATACCCAGGAGGCAGGACCAAGTTAAGCCAGTCTGAGTATTAGACTCCTGAAATAGCAATGGCAGCTTTGGTAAGCTCATGGCAGGACCAAGTACTGACTAGACCATCCCTGATAGACATTTATCTACCCTGCTCTTAAATATCTCCAGAGATGGGGATTCCACAACCTCCCTGGGCAATTTATTCCAGTGTTTGACCACCCTGACAGTTAGGAAGTTTTTCCTAATGTCCAACCTAAACCTCCCTTGCTGCAGTTTAAGCCCATTGCTTCTTGTTCTGTCCTCAGAGGCCAAGATGAACAAGTTTTCTCCCTCCTCCTTATGACCCCCTTTTAGATACCTGAAAACTGCTATCATGTCCCCCCTCAGTCTTCTCTTTTCTGAACTAAACAAACACAATTCCTTCAGCCTTCCCTCATAGCTCATGTTCTCTAGGTCTTTTATCATTTTTGTGGCTCTTCTCTGGACCTTCTCCCATTTCTCCGCATCTTTCCTGAAATGCTGGTGCCTAGAACTGGACACAAGACTCCAGCTGAGGCCTAACCAGGGCAGAGCAGAGCAGAAGAACGACTGCTCGTGTCTTGCTCACCACACTCCGGTTCATGCAGCCCAGCGTCATGTTTGCTTTTTGTGCAACAGCGTCACACGGTTCCCACTAGGATTTCCCATCCACGCGCGGAGGGAGTTTTGCCGTGCGCGCCAACCGTGAGGGCACGGGCGCTTGTTCGGATGGGCACCACTAGTGTCTCTCCCCCCTCCCCCAGGAGCCCTGCTCCCTAGGCAGCCTGTGTGCAGGGCAGGGGATGCCCCGGGCTGGCTGTGAGCCCCCACCGGGGGCAGACGGAAGCTGCTGCCAGCGCCCAGGGTTTTCAGGGAGTGAGGGGCCGGGGGTGGAGCAACAACGTGTGTGGGAGGGTTGGGAACCAGGGGCCGCTGAGGGGAGAAGGAAGGGGGGATGGAGATGCATGGGGGCCTCAGCCCCAGGAGCAGCCGCATCACAGCCCGGCGCCAGCCCGGCCGCTGGAACAGACCCGGCCTCCCCCCATGCAGCAGGCCCCGGCTGGGCCCCCAACACGTGACCTAGGCCAGGGCCCTAGCTGCCAGAGCAGGCCCTGCCCCATCCTCTCCCCTCCCCCTGCCACATGCCCGTAGCAGGCCCCAACCCCTGGGGCAGGCTCTAGCCCCCCCGCTACGCGACAGGCCCTGGCTCCCCACTGGGGCAGGCTCCCCCCCGCTATGCAATAGGCCCTGGCACCCCACAAGGGCGGGGGGTCCCCCCCAGCTACGCGACAGGCCCTGGCTCCCCACAAGGGCGGGGGGTCCCCCCCAGCTACGCGACAGGCCCTGGCTCCCCACAAGGGCGGGGGGGTCCCCCCCAGCTACGCGACAGGCCCTGGCTCCCCACAAGGGCGGGGGGGTCCCCCCCAGCTACGTGACAGGCCCTGGCTCCCCCCGCTATGCAATAGGCCCTGGCTCCCCACAAGGGCGGGGGGGTCCCCCCCAGCTACGCGACAGGCCCTGGCTCCCCCCGCTATGCAATAGGCCCTGGCTCCCCACAAGGGCGGGGGGTCCCCCCCAGCTATGTGACAGGCCCTGGCTCCCCCCGCTATGCAATAGGCCCTGGCTCCCCACAAGGGCGGGGGGTCCCCCCCAGCTATGTGACAGGCCCTGGCTCCCCCCGCTATGCAATAGGCCCTGGCTCCCCACAAGGGCGGGGGGTCCCCCCCAGCTATGTGACAGGCCCTGGCTCCCCCCGCTATGCAATAGGCCCTGGCTCCCCACAAGGGCGGGGGGTCCCCCCATGCAGAAGGAGCCGGCTCCCCGAACAAGTCCCAGCCACCAAAGCAGGCCCACCCCCACTCCCACCGGCCACATGGCAGGCCCCAACGGCCCCCCCCATGCGGCCTTGGTACAGGCCCCCAGCCTCCGGACCAGGCCCCCGGTCTGCCCTCCCCACCACGTGGCCACAGCAGGTTCTGGCCACTGCAGCAGGCTCCCCCCGTCCTCCCAACGCAGCTGCGGAGGCCGCGGCAGGTCCCGGCTGCCAGAGGAAGCCCCACCTCCCACCACAGCACTCTCCCCCCCTCCCCTCCAAAGCCTCAGCCGGCCCGCCCCCCCCACCTTCCATCAGACGATTGCTCCAGCTTGCCCAGGTCATTTTGAATTAGGACCCATCCTCCAGAGCACTCGCCACCCCTCCCAGCTTGGGATCATCTGCAACTTCATAAGCGTCCTCTCTGGGCCATCATCCAAATCGGGGATGAAGACACTGAACAGAGCCGGTCCCAAAACAGACCCCTGCGGAGCCCCACTTGTTCCTTCCTCCCTTCCTGCAGGACTGTGAACCGTGACTAACGACCCTCGGAGAACCGGACTCCAGCCAGCGATGCTCCCACGATGCTCTTGTAGGTTGAAAGGGGGGGGCTGTAGGGGTGTGTGGGCCTGAAATGCCGGCCCGCGCCCTTTGAAGCTAAACGACTCTTTCTTCTGTGACTAATTGTGCCTCGGGCTCAGGTAGCCCTGAAGGCATTTACAGATCAACTCCCCGTTGGTTGCTGCCTTGCTTTGTTTGCCTTTCCCGCAGCCTGTGCCCCGATCTGTTTCGCTAGCGCTTCCAATGGCCGAGTGGGATGCTGCAGGGCCGGGTGTGAGGGTGCGTGCGCTGTGCCTGGGCAGGACGGGCTGTGGGAGGTGCAGGGGGCAGGAGCCCTCCAGGGGCGCGCAGAGAGAGAGGCGCTGACGGCGTGACCGTTGGCCTGGTTCTAATACAGCCGCTTGTCCCGGGCTAGATGAAAGTGACGCTTCCTGCAGACAGAGGTTCGGCTGTGCCCCCCGCCTGTTCCTCGGGCCGTCGTAGATCCCCAGGCCGGAGGCCTGTCCCCGAGCAGAGCTGTGAGACTGAAAACCGGTCAGCGATGGCGAATCTCTTCCCTGAGGCTGGGAACGGGCAGCCGGGGAGGGATGGCTTGAGATTCCCTGTGCGCTCCCTCTGGGGCACCTGGCCGCTATGGGCAGCCCGGACGCTGCGCTAGAGGGACCTTTGGTCTGACCCCGTCTGGCCGTTCTTATGCCTGTGAGCTCCCGGCTTGGGGAGACCCCTTCTGCCCACAGCCCCACGCCCCTATTGAGGCCACTGGCCCCAAAACGTGGGGTTGCCCAGGAGCGTGGCCCTATCCCCCTGTACAGGGAGCGCAGGGAAGCCAGCCAGTACGGCCCCCAGCCTTCCCGGCCCTGGAGTGTGGGGAGGCCAGACAACCCGCAGAGCCAGAAGCAGGAGGCGGGTTGGGGGCGGAGCATGGGTGAGAGGCGGAGCATGGGAGGGTCGTGTGGATGGATTTTAGCCTCCTCCTACATTCGATCCCCCCGCTCATGCTCATGCGCCTTGGTAACTTGTTGCAGTGCTTAATTCCTTTATTTCCAGGCTCAATGTGTCTAGCTTTCACTTCCTGCCACCGGCTCGTGTTAGGCCCTCACCTGAAAAGCCTGTTAGCAAATACTTGTGCTCCAGGTAGGTACTTGGAGACTGTCAGCATCACCCCGTAACCTTCTCTTGAAGCGACATCCATCCAGCTCGCTGGGGCTCCCGCGATAAGGGAGAATTTCTAAGCCCGGACTCATTCTCTTAGCGCTGCTCTGACCACTCCTCCAATTTATCAACCTCCTCCTCGAGTTGTGGGACACAGGATTCCAGGGCCAAATGCAGAGAGAACTAGCCTCTGCCCCTCCGTAAGATTCCCATCTCCAAATCCCAGCGACTTCCTGCTCACCTGATGATCCACCGCGGCTCCGAAGTCCTTTTCAGAGTCACTGCCTCCCAGGGTAGAGCCCCCCGCCCGTCACAGCGACCTGCTCTCTCTGTTCTTGGACAAACATGCAGCCTGCTGGGTGTGGCACCCAGATCACTCCCACACAGGGAGGAGTTGGCTCTACGCCCACATCTTGAATCCTGCACGTGGATGTGATCGCCTCGTCTCCAAAAGAGAGATCTTGGCATCGGAGAAGGTTCAGAAAAGGGCCACAAACATGAGGAGGGGTTTGGAACGGGTCCCATACGCAGAGAGATTAAAAAGACTGGGACTTTTCAGCGTAGAGAAGAGGAGACTAAGGGTATGTCTACACTTGCTTCCTCTTTCGAGAGAAGAATGCAAATGTAGACATTCGAAAATGCAAATGAAGCGGGGATTTAAATATCTCATTTGCATATTTGCGGGCAGGCGCTATTTCGAAATACCCTATTTCAAAATAAAAAACGCTGTTTAGATGTGGTTATTTTGAGAGAAAACCCTTCTTCCGAAATAACTGGTAAGCCTCATTTTATTTCGGAAGAAGGGTTTTCTCTCGAAATAACTGCGTCTAAACAGCGTTTTTTATTTCGAAATGAGGTATTTTGAAATAGCGTCCGTCCGCGAATATGCAAATGAAACACAGGATATTTAAATCCCGGCTTCATTTGCAATTTCGAATGTCTACATTTGCATTCCTCTCTCGAAAGAGGAAGCAAGTGTAGACATACCCTAAGGGGGGCTAGGATAGAGGTCTATAAAATGATGGTAGGTATGGAGAAAGCGAATAAGGAAAAGTTGTTTACTTGTTCCCATAAAATAAGAACTGGGGGCCACCACATGAAATGAATAAGTAGCAGGTTGAAAACAAGGAAAAGGAAGTTTTTCTTCACGCAGAGCACAGTCAACCTGTGGAACTCCTTGCCAAAGGAGGTTGTGAAGACCAGGACTTGTATATTAAAAATGTACACACTTGGACTGAAGTGGAGATGAACGTAGGAGATAGCTGTGTAGAGAGTCTCTGGGTTAAGCTAAAAGGGGTAAAAAACGAGGATGATATCATGCTAGGAGTCTACTACAGGCCACCTAGCCAGGTGGAAGAGGTGGATGAGGCCTTTTTTAAACAATTAACAAAACTATCCAAAGCCCAAGATTTGGTGGTGATGGGGGACTTCAACTATCCAGACATATGTTGGGAAACTAACACAGCGAGGCACAGGCTATCCAATAAGTTTCTGGACTGCATTGGAGACAACTTTCTGTTTCAGAAGGTTGAAAAAGCTACCAGAGGAGAAGCTGTTCTGGATTTGGTTTTAACAAATAGGGAGGAACTAGTTGAGAACTTGAAAGTGGAAGACAGTATAGGGGACAGTGATCACGAAATAATAGAGTTCATGATCTTAAGGAAAGGTAGAAGGGAGACCAGCACAATTGAGGTAATGGATTTCAGGAAGGCAGATTTTGATAAGCTCAGAGAACTTGTAGGTAAGGCCCCATGGGAAGCAAGACTGAAGGGAAAAACAACTGAGGAGAGTTGGAAGTATTTCAAAGGGACGTTGTTAAGGGCCCAAAAGCAAACAATTCCGCTGTGTAGGAAAGATAGAAAATATGGCAAAAGACCAGCTTGGCTTAACAAGGAGATCTTGCATGATCTCAAAATAAAAAAGGAGTCATATAAAAAATGGAAACTAGGACAACTAACAAAGGATGAATATAGGCAAGCAACACGGGAATGCAGGGGCAAAATTAGAAAGGCAAAGGCACAAAATGAGATCAAACTAGCTACAGGCATAAAGGGAAACAAGAAGACCTTTATAAATACATTAAAAGGAAGAGGAAGACCAAGGACAGGGTAGGCCCACTGCTTAGTGAGGAGGGAGAAGCAGTAACAGGGAACTTGGAAATGGCGGAGATGCTCAATGACTTCTTTGTTTCGGTCTTCACCGAGAAGTCTGGAGGTGTGCCTAACGTAGTGAATACAAGCAGAGAGAGGGTAAGTTTAGAAGATAGGATACACAAAGAACAAGTTAAAAGTCACTTAGGAAAGTTAGATGTCAGCAAGTCACCAGGTCCTGATGAAATGCATCCCAGGATACTCAAGGAGCTGATAGAGGAGGTATCTGAGCCTTTAGCTATGATCTTTGAAAAATCATGGCAGACAGGGGAGATTCCAGAAGACTGGAAAAGGGCAAATATTGTGCCCATCTATAAAAAGGGGAATAAGAACAACCCAGGAAACTACAGACCGGTCAGTTTAACGTCTGTCCCAGGGAAGATAATGGAGCAGGTAATTAAGGAAATCATACGCAAACACTTGGAAGGTAATAAAGTGATAGGGAATAGCCAGCATGGGTCTGTGAAGAACAAGTCATGCCAAACTAATCTGATAGCTTTCTTTGATAAGATAACGAGCCTTGTGGATAAGGGAGAAGCGGTGGATGTCATATACCTAGACTTTAGTAAGGCATTTGATACGGTCTCGCATGATATTCTTATTGATAAACTAGGCAAATATAACTTAGATAGGGCCACGATAAGGTGGGTGCATAATTGGCTGGATAACCGTAGTCAGAGAGTTGTTGTTAACGGTGCTAAATCCTGCTGGAAAGGGATAACAAGTGGAGTTCCTCAAGGGTCTGTTTTGGGACCCGTACTGTTCAATATCTTCATCAATGATATAGATATTGGGATAGAGAGTACGCTTATTAAGTTTGCAGATGATACCAAACTGGGTGGGGTTGCGACTTCTTTGGAGGATAGGGACATAATTCAAAATGACCTTAGCAAGTTAGAGAAATGGTCAGAGGTAAACAGGATGAGGTTTAATCAAGAGAAATGCAAAGTGCTCCACTTAGGAAGGAACAATCAGTTCCATACATACAAGATGGGAAGCGACTGTCTAGGAAGGAGCATGGCGGAAAGGGATCTAGGAGTCATAGTGGACCACAAGTTGAATATGAGTCAACAGTGTGATGCTGTTGCAAAAAAAGCAAATATGATTCTAGGTTGTATCAACAGGTGTGTTGTAAGCAAAACTCGTGAAGTCATTCTGCCGCTCTACTCTGCACTATTTAGGCCTCAGCTGGAGTACTGTGTCCAGTTCTGGGCTCCACATTTCAAGAAAGATGTGGAGAAATTGGAAAGGGTACAGAGAAGAGCGACAAGAATGATGAAAGGTCTAGAGAACATGACCTATGAAGCCAGGCTTCATGAACTGGGCTTGTTTAGTTTGGAAAAAAGAAGATTAAAGGGGGACATGATAGCAGTTTTCAAATATCTAAAAGGGTGTCACAAGGAGGAAGGAGAAAATTTGTTCCTCTTGGTTTCTGAGGACAGGACAAGGAGTAATGGGCTTAAAGTGCAGCAGGGGAGGTTTAGATTGGACATTAGGAAAAAATTCCTAACTGTCAGGGTGGTCAAATATTG
The DNA here is from genome assembly GCF_052426305.1 of Pelodiscus sinensis. NCBI lineage: Eukaryota > Metazoa > Chordata > Testudines > Trionychidae > Pelodiscus > Pelodiscus sinensis. Next base: position 4,616,204 of record NC_143053.1, read on the forward strand.
GAATCAATTGCCAAGGGAGGTGGTGGAATCTCCCTCTCTGGAGATATTTAAGAACAGGTTAGATAGACATCTGTCAGGGACGGTGTAGACGGAGCTTGGTCCTGCCTTGAGGGCGGGGGGCTGGACTCGATGACCTCTCGAAGTCCCTTCCAGTCCTATGATTCTATGATTCTATGACTTTAACAGGGTTCAAAAAAGAGCTTGTTAAATTCATGAAGGTTAGGTCCATCAATGGCTATTAGCCAGGATGGGTAGGAACAGTGTCCCTAGCCTCTGTTTGTCTGGAAATGGATGACAGGGGATGGATCATTTGATGATTCCCTGCTCTGTTCACTCCCTTTGGGGCACCTGGCATTGGCCACTGTTGGCAGACATGATCCTGGGCGAGAGGAATCTTTGGTCTGACCCAGTGTGGCCGTTAAGTTCTTAGCTGAGAGCCAGCTGGCTTTTAGCTCATGCAGTAAAGGTGGGTGCTTCAATTCCACCTGCGGGTGTTACGCATCGTGTACACTTAGCCATATTCAGGGGACCATCGTTTGCTCCCGCCCAGTTTACCAAGCAAACCAGATTGCTCTGTCTCAGTGGCCCGTCCTCTTCATTATTTACCCCTCCCCCAGTTTTTGTGTCCCTTGCAAACTTTAGCAGGGATGTTCTATGTTCTTTTCGGTCATTCACAAAAATGTGAAAAGGCAGAGGCCAAGAGCTGAGGCTGACCATGGCCCATCACAGTTTCATTTTGAGACCTATCAGCGAGCCAGCTTTTAATCCACTCCGTGAATTTGTTCCTAGCCTAGGCGGCGCTCCGACTTCTCCTGCTGCCTCTTTCGTACCCAAATACCGGCGCTAATGTGCCAACGCTCCAATTAATAATGCTTCGGTGGGAGCCAGGCATGCTGTGTGTTGTCTCTTTCGATGCCGAACTACCCTAGAATTGTCCACTGTAAATGCTTCTCGTGACCTCTTCTGATTTGTGACAAGTATGGGTGGAACTTCATAGACTGGGCAGCTCTTGAGAGTGAATTTCTGGGGAAGGAGGCAGGCCTTTGGGGGACTCGGCTAGACCCGATGTTGCGGAAGATCTTGTATTTGGGTGGGGATTGCTTGCTGTAGGTTTGTACAGCTCCGAGCACAAGGGAGCATGGCTGCTACGGTGAAACAAATTGAAAAGTTGTGTTGAAGTGAAGGTTTCAAACCAAGTTAAGGCATGCCTGAGGTTACACTAAAAGGCAAGGTGACTCTGGGGAAGGGGGATCACAGCTGGGTTAAGGGGAAACAAGAAAAATGTAACACTCATTATAGGAAATCTAGGGGTTCTAGTGGACGGCAAGCTAAATATGAGTCAGCAGTGTGATGCTGTTGCAAAAAAAGCCAACATGATTCTAGGCTGCATTAACAGGAATGTTGATTGCGAGACACGAGAAGTCATTCTTCCGCTCTACTCTGCGCTGATTAGGCCTCAGCTGGAGTATTGTGTCCAGTTCTGGGCATCACATTTCAAGAAAGATGTGGAGAAATGGGAGAAGGTCCAGAGAAGAGCAACAAGAATGATGAAAGGTCTAGAGAACATGACCTATGTGGGAAGGCTGAAAGAATTGGGCTTGTTTAGTTTGGAAAAGAGAAGATTGAGGGGGGACATGATAGCAATTTTCAGGTATCTAAAAGTGTGTCACAAGGAAGAGAGAGAAAATTTGTTCTTCCTGGCCTCTGAGGATAGAACAAGAAGCAATGGGCTTAAACTGCAGCAAGGGAGGTTTAGGTTGGACATTAGGAAAAAGTTCCTAACTGTCAGGGTGGTGAAACACTGGAATAAATTGCCCAGGGAGGTTGTGGAATCTCCATCTCTGGAGATATTTAAGAGCAGGTGAGATAAATGTCTATCAGGGATGGTGTAGATCAGTAGTTCCCAAACTTTTCCCTTTTTGATTTTTGAAAAACCTTCACGGCCCTTTCTCTCCCCCTCCCCCTCCAAAAAACAGCAAAACTTGTTGAGGGGAAAAAAAAACTGACCCGGGCAGCAAAGCTTTATGGGGTGGGGGGAGGCTGGGTCACCTTGTGCACCCCCCTGGAATATCTTCACACACCCTCAGGGGGGCTCACCCCCCAGTTTGGGAACCCATTGTCTAGATGGTACTGGGTCCTGCCGTGGGGGCAGGGGACTGGACTTGATGACTTCTCGAGGTCCCTTCCAGTCCTAGTATTCTATGATTAATAAAGCAATTGGCGTAACCCCCTTGTGCCGGATGTAGGTGGGGTGGTTTTAAAAACTCAGCTGGTAAAGCGTCCTCAGGAGCCCCACGCATCAAGTGAAAAGAATCTTAATCTCTAGCAGATTTCATCGGCTCCAGGGTGCAGTGCGCCCCTCGAAGAGACGAGTCCTCTTCGGCCCGGCGGTTTTCCCGCACCGATCGAGAAAGCGCCGTCCGTCAGGTACGAAAGCCGAGGCTTCCCCGACCTCGTCCCTCGCCGGCTGACTCGGCCCATCTGTGGCATCCCTCGTGGTCCATAATGAACGGCTTTGTGGTGATCTATATAGTCCATCGGGGAGGCTGCAGGCCCTCGGTGGTCTCGGTCGGTGGCCGTCCTTCGCCGGGGGTAACAGCTGCTGGAAGTGCTCCCGAAAGAGACCAGTCCTTGCTGGGCGGAGGGGAGGCTGGGGTTTGGGGAGCAAATCCGGGGATCCGAGGAGAGAACAAAAAAATCCTCCCTCTCCCCCAGCTGGAGCTGGAATCCGGCTTCTCCCTGAGCCGCCCAAGCACTGCGGCCTCGTTTGCTGAGCCAGCAGGAGCTGCGCGGAGCGAGTCTGGGCTGCAGGCCCTGGCGTTACCGAGATCTCGCTCCGTAGCCAGGGGTGAGCGGCTGGCGTGGGGTGGAGGCTCCGCTTCCTCTCGCCATCCAGGCCAGCCCCTCGGGGAGGCTGAGCCCTTCGTTTGAAAAGCCGTCAGGAACCCTTCTCCCCTCGCCGCTGGCAACCGCGTGACAGGCAGGACGCTGGCGCGTTGTTTGAAAGGAACGGTGCTGCGACGGAGAGCTGGTAAGGTGAACGGGGGGGGGGCGCTACGTGGTTAGACGCTGCATGGATCGGACTCACGGTCGCTGGGCTTTCCTAGCCCAGGGCGGGTGTAGGAACATCAGACTTGCCAGGGAATCTTTTTTGGGTTGGGGGCCGCTGACCCATCAAAAAATCAGTGGGGTGGCAAAAACAACTCCCTCCCCCCCCAGCAACTCCCACACCCACTGACGTGGCCCCGCCCCCGACTGAGAGGGAGAAAGACTCCCCCTCCTGCACCAGAGCCTGGGGGGCCAGCCCAGCCCTGTTGGAGCACCAGTGGGGGCTCCCCAATGTTGGGGGGGTGCCCTGAGCCTCGGGGGGCCAGATCCAGGCAAGGCGGGGGCTGCATCCAGCCCCCGGATCTGATGTTCCCCAGATGTTCTAGTCCAATATCTGGTCTCTGACACTGGTCAGTGCAAGCTGCACCCCAGGGATGTGCTAGAAATGTGGCCGTGGCCAGGTACAATAGAACTAACCGCTGGGGAGGTCGGGGAAGCCCTTTCCTGGAACATTTTCAAAAGGAGGCTGGAAAGGCATCTGCCTTGGGTGGGTCGGACACAACACGCCCTGTGCTTCGGCAGGGAGTTAGAAGTGAATGATTTGTAACCTGATCGAGGGATCTCCCTCCTTATTTCTCATCAGTTAGGGATTGGTTTATACCCCAAAGCTTGCAGACACAGGTCCCTTCTTTTTAATCTTCTCTGATGTGACTTTTCCAGTGCCTTTCTGAATCCCGCTCAGCTCCTGACCTGGGTGGTATCATGTGGCGGTGAGTTCCGCAGGCTAACGGCACACCGAGGGAAAGTGTTTCCTTTTAAGTGTTCTACCTTCAGGTTCATTTGACCTCCCCTTGCTCTTCCAGAGGAGAGGCTGAATAGGAGGAATGCCCAATTTGCCACTTTTCTCTCTGTCATTCGTTTGCATGTCTCGATTGTCGCCCTTTGTATTTATCTCCTCTCTAAACTAACCTGTTCCCATCTTTTTAATCTCTTTTCATTCTCAGTACCTTTAATAGATTAACACGATAACATTCTTCTGGCTGTAGCTCTTAAAGCACTTTATAATGCTGGATCGGTGTCATTTTCCCCATAGTACAGGTGGGGAAACTGAGGCACAGAGCAGGGCAGTGACTTACACAGGGTCACGCAGCCACTGGGCAGCACACCTGAAAGTCACACCCGGGTCTCCTGATTCCCACTTGTCTTTTTCTCTCTTGGCTCATCATTCTGTACCCCCCGCGCTTCCCTGGGCACTATGGTATATGGCAGAGCAGAAACTACCTAGCTCCTTCACAGTGTGGGCAACTTTGCAAGAGGAAGAGCCCCTCCAAGCCCCTTCTGCCCCCTGCTTGCCGCTCTGTGGTTTCCAACATGGTGTGTTTGTGGTGAACTCTGAGTCTCGCCCAGGTCGTGGATCATGACTGCAGAACACGCTTCATAAGCAACCCACAGAGCCTGCAGCTTCCAGTAGTCATGCTGCGGCGTGCACACACGCCCGGTAATCTGGCTTGGGACTCGCTCTGCTGGGATCATTTTCCTCCCTTCCCCTCAATTGGCAAGAAGCTGTAAGATCTTCCCGCGGACGTGTTCCCAGCCCCAAACCCTCAGGGCGGACGGAAGGGCCCCTTCCCCAAGCACCGTTGTTGTGAGCAGAGTCCACGTATGTGCCGGATTGGCCTGTCTGACCCCAGGACCCTGTCTCGTTGTGGGTGCCACTCGGTGCAGTGTGGACAAAGTTCTGAGCTTTTCCCCCGGGGGTTCCACCCTGATCTGGACTGGGGTGACGCGTGCAAAGCCTGCTGAATCGTACCCTGCTGGGTGTGGCCTTGTTAGAAAGCCGTCCCTTCTCTCTGATCTGCAGTGGAAGGGACCGGGAACTGGGTGCTTGTGGTTTTATTTCCCTGGCCTCAGTCTGGGCCTGTGGGCTTTTTGCCAGTAGCCAGAGGCAGTTTGGCACAGGCCTGGGGGAGCGATCCGCGTGCCTGGGGAGTGGGGCTGGCCAGTGTGGGCCCAGGGACCGTGGAGTTGACCGAGGCACCATGAGCCCTGCAGCAAGATGGGTTGTTAGACTCTAATTCATGCGAAATCTGACACTGCAGATATTTGAAATCAATAATCCACGTTCTGGGTTTTTCCCTTCTCTTTTGAGGGAGGGTTTTTCCTTTGGCTTGGCTGAGCCCTGGTGGGAAAGTCACGCCCGGCTGAGAGCAAAGGCAGAGCATTTTAATTAGCTTATGACAACCCCAGCGAACCCCCCTGCCGACATGCCTGCCACGGGAACCCAATACCCTGGAGAGGGGAGCCATTGCCTATTGCAGTGTCTCAGCCTGTCTGTATTAGATTTGGAGGGGTGTGTGTGTGTGTGCATGCGAAGGCAGGGCTATATGAATGCCTGGGCTGTTTGCTGCCCTTTGGAGTACTGGGAAAAAGTACAGTGTTTGGGTGTGTATCGATAGGTGGGGCAGCTAGTCAGTAGTGAGCTAGTGTCTTGGATGTGTGCAGTTTGTGTGCATTAAGAGATAGGATTTCTGCTTGGCAGATGTGAATATTGGAGTTTTTGTCCAGAGACTGGGAGGGAACGCAATGTTGTGCGGCACGCACCCAGGTTGTGCTGCAGGGTTTGCGCATCATTTTTATATCACAAGGGACTTGTTGGGAGAATTGTGGGCCGACGCGGCGTGTGTGTGTGTTTTGGAGTATCCTTCTGGTGGGCAACCACGTCACAACCCCCCTGCCGACAGGTATTACAGGAGAACAGAATACCCCAGAGACGGGAGCCTTTGGATATTGCAGGTTATCACAAGCTTTGTGCGTGCCTGCCGGCTGGTGTGTTTCAGTTTGTATCGGAGGGAATGGAAGTGAGTGTTGTCTAAGCAAAAATTGTGTTCGCCTTTCTGGCCAGAGCCCAGCAAAGTTAAAAAGTGAAAACCCCACTTTGTTGCTCCAATAAAGGAGCAAGGCTGACCCCGAAGGGCCAAGAAATCTGTTTTTACTGTCACAAAATACAGGACTATGTAGCATTTTAAAGACTAACAAGATGGTTTATTAGTCTAATAAACCATCTTGTTAGTCTTTAAAGTGCTACATGGTCCTGTATTTTGTTTCAGCTACACCAGACTAACAGGGCTACATTTCTATCACGTTTCTACTGTCAAACTTTTATTTCTTCCCCTTGCGCTGAGGGATTCAGAGATAATTATTAGGCTAGATCTGTGAATTTTGCATAGGGTAAAATAAAATGCCTGGCGCTGGTGCATGCATTGAAGGCTAAACCGATTGCTCGGAGAATCGCCCTGTGCAATGAGCCCTGGGCCCTGGATTTGGTGCGAGGTCGGTTGGGGGGTGGGGGGAGTTGAAGCCAGCAGCCACTTACACTCCGGTAGCTGCCTTGTACTATTTATGCTGTTCCCGTGCATGGCCACTGGAGGGATCTTTCCTCTGCCCACCCCCACTCCCCTCCCCTCCCCTCCAGCTGTTCCCGCAGGAGACTGACAGCTGGCCGCTGGGTTGCTATAGGGATAGGCAAATGACCCGGGCTGTCATAGGCGGGGAGGCGGCAGCCCCCGCCCGGGGGGGTGGGGCCAGGCACGGCTCCCTATAAAAGGCAGAGTGCTCCATTCAGCACTTCAGTCCTTGCGAAGCGGGGGGCGTGCGGCTGGTTGTAGGCGCTGCCGCCGCCGAGCGTGGGGCGCAGGGGGACCCCCCTGGAGAGAGCCCCGCTGCAGAGCGCTGTGCCTGGGGGGCGGGGGCGCTGCCCTGGGCCTGTGGGGCAAGAGGGGGCAGCCCACTCCGGGGGGGGGGGGCAGGAGGCGAGACGAGGGGCAGCAGCAGCGGGGATCGGGCCGCCCCTCCCGGCTCTGCCTCGCAGGGCAGCGCCCCGGTGCCCGCGGCTCCCATGCCCCTGGGGCGCCGGCCCCGCTAGCGCAGCCGAGCCTGAGATGGCCTCGGAGCTGGCCATGAGCGGCGAGCTGCCCACCAGCCCGCTGGCCATCGAGTACGTCAACGACTTCGACCTGATGAAGTTCGAGGTGAAGAAGGAGCCGCCCGAGGCCGAGCGCTTCTGCCACCGCCTGCCGCCCGGCTCGCTGTCCTCCACGCCGCTCAGCACGCCCTGCTCCTCCGTGCCCTCCTCGCCCAGCTTCTGCGCGCCCAGCCCCGGCGGCCAGGCGGGGCCCGGCGGGGCGCACCCGGGCGCGGCGGGCAAGGCGCCGCTGGAGGACCTGTACTGGATGTCGGGCTACCAGCACCCGGAGGCGCTCAACCTCACCCCGGAGGACGCGGTGGAGGCGCTGATCGGCAACCCGCACCCGCTGCACGGCTACGAGGGCTTCCGCGGCCAGGCGTTCCCCGGCGAGGAGGTGGCCCCGGCCGGGCACCACCACCCGCACCACCACCACGCGGCGCACCCGCACCACCACCCGCACCACCACCACCACCACGTGCGCCTGGAGGAGCGCTTCTCGGACGAGCAGCTGGTGAGCATGTCGGTGCGGGAGCTGAACCGGCAGCTGCGGGGCTTCAGCAAGGAGGAGGTGATCCGCCTCAAGCAGAAGCGGCGCACGCTCAAGAACCGCGGCTACGCCCAGTCCTGCCGCTACAAGCGGGTGCAGCAGCGGCACATCCTGGAGAACGAGAAGTGCCAGCTGCAGGGCCAGGTGGAGCAGCTCAAGCAGGAGGTCTCCCGCCTGGCCAAGGAGCGGGACCTGTACAAAGAGAAGTACGAGAAGCTGGCCGGCCGCGGCTTCCCCCGGGAACCGAACCCGCCGCCCGCCCCCAAAGCCGCGGCCGAGTTCTTCATGTGAGCCGGGCGCCCGCGCCTCCCCGGCGGCTGTACATAGACGTGCGCTCCGCTGGGGCTCCGGGAGCGAACTGCCCGCGGGGCGCCTTCCCCCTCTCCCTGCCTTCCAGCCCCGCACCGCGGCTCCCCCTGCCGCTCTCCCTCCTGCGAAGCAGCCGACGCTGGGAGGGGCGGGGAGGCAGCCAGGTGGAAACACCACCGACCAACCCCCCCCACTCGCTCCTGAGTCTTAACATGAACACTTGACCTGCCCCCCCAACCGCGCACAGCTTTGGGGCACGCCAGACTGAACTCGCCAAGCCATTGGGGCGGGGGGGAAGAAAAGTAGCAACGCTCTGAATCGTGTGTGTCCCCCCTGGAAAACGGGGTAACCAACCAAAATCATTGTGGGGAGGAAAAAAAGAAACCAAGTGCATCCTAATGAAATCCTACTATTTACTCTTCGGAATCGTCCTACTCCTGAATCCAGCAGCTTCCGAGGAACTGTTCCAAGAAGCGCGCTGCAACTAAACTGTGGTTCTTAGAAGACTTTTTAAGCAATCCTGCATGCAGGACATGTATGGTATTTCAGTAATCTCCCCTTTTCTACTAGAACAGATGAAGAAAAAGCATGATCCAGTTTTTTCCCTTGGTAATATTTTTGTTTTGTTTTTGTTTTTTCTTTTTTTTCCCCCCCCTCCTCCCCCTCCTCCTCCCCGATGGTCAATCTTTAGTTTGCAGCACTTTTTTTGGGGGGCGCATCTTAAATAACAAATAGTCTTAAAATGTTTGCAAAGTGATGTTTTTCTCTCTCAGTGGAACAGTGCAGCAAAACACTCACAAAAGGGACTGGAATATATATCTTGGGACTTCAGACTCCGAAAAAGAGTTGAGTTTACCTGCTTTTTATCTCCTTCCTTTTCTTACTAATAATTCTTGTTGTTTTAAAAAGGAAACCTGAGCCAGACTTAACTTATTGAAAGGTGTCCACTTGTACATATGTAGAATTTAGTTCGTTTTTTGCCTTTTTTTCCTCTGAGCCTATATTTTGCTTGGTGATTTAAGGAAAAAAAAAAAAAAGCTAAAAAAAATCACAAGTCTTAATGAAAGTTTGTATGTAATAGCATGCAAATAATATAAGAATTAATTTAATTATGTTGGAAAAGCCGAATGCACTATATACAGGAATCAATTGGATTAAATAATACTGTTGTTTTATAGAGATTTAAAATTATCTATGCTGTTAAAATAATGGGGGAAAAAGTTACATTCTAAGATGACCTGAAAGGCAATATAATAATATATGGACTGCGATCAGCTGGCTGCTATATCACTATGCACCAGATTTATTTATTAACTCCTGGGAAACAATGTTATTTTAATCTTGATTTCAAGAATGAAAAGAACGTGCACATTATTTCTTGCAAAAAAGGCAATCTTGCAATTATGCTTTGTGTGAAAGTAAAAAAAAAAATATGCATAGCAGTTGGAGTTTTTTAACAAGTTGCTTATTTTAAAAAAAATGAAATCTTAGGGAAAACTTGTAAGTCTTAAACAAAACACCTTGTGAACTTTGGGAACTGGTGCATTTTAGGTGCTGCTTGTGCAACGTATTTTAAATGACCTATTTCAATTTCTGATGGTTTTAACACTGTTGCATCAAGATAAAACTTACACTCCTCGGAGGGCTTCAGTTAAGTCTTTTTATGTAAACTGCTGTTGAGACGTGGGCTATTGCAACCTCAAAACCACCTATCTCTCTCGGTTTTTTTGTTTGTTCTTTGAATTGTTTCCTTTGTGTTCAGGCACCAATGCAAAAACTCATTTTAGCTTTCATTTGCTAAATGAAAAATAAATCTCTTTAGACATACCCATCTTTTTTTGCCTTCCTGGTTTTTGTAGGGAGGGGAAATCACTTGAAATCTTTGCAGTGGTTAAAAAGTGGTGGTTTGTGTGTCTCTTGGTTTAGCTGTTGGAATTAAAGCACAGTTGTTTCTTTGCTTTGCGCACCAGAACGAAATTTAATTAATCTGAATGTGAATTTGAGTTTAAATACAAAGACAGGGAAATATGTGCAATTTCAATCTTCGGACTGGATGAATGGTTAGGAAATGATTTTAACTTTGTTTTGGTAGGCTCTAGTCAAAACACTAAACTCCGAATTTAAAAATTCGTTTTCCAGTTTAAAGAATTAACCAAAAAAATTGGTGTCTTTGAAAAGCAAGTTACAAATTGTCAGGCTTTTTTTTTTTTTTTTTTTTTTTTTTTTTTAAACAAATGCATCAATATTTTGATCATTTTTGAAGCTACTCTTATTTCTTCTGGGGCATGCTTTTTTGTTAAAAAGGACAGCACTTAAAAAATACAATTGGAATGGTCGGAGCAGCAAGATATTAATGTTTTAAGACAGATTCTATCAGCTTAACCCTATTCTTCAGTTTTCCTCTGGGCAAAAAATTCGACCCTATTTTAGTGCTATTTCTGGGTACTCTTTCACTTCCAAAGATTTGGCTTGAAATAATAAATTGAGGCATTTAAAATAAGCCTGGTTGTTTTTAAATTGGATTAAATTAAGAATTAAAAGGGAGAGTTTAGAATTGAGTGGTGGCTTTAGCTATTTAAAAAAATAAGAAACACTAACGGAGGTATTTCCTGTATAGGATATGTTTTGCGTAAAAAGTTTGTTTTTTAAAAGGACTTATTAAATGGAGCATTTTTAAGCACCCTTTTTAGATCTGTTTTAATTAAGTGTGGAGACTTAGAATGCTAAAAGATTTGATCAGAAGTCATAGCATTTTTTTTCCCCGTGGTTAGTGAAGAAATTTTCTTTTGAAACAAAGAATGAATTACTCCACACCAAATGAATGCTGGTAATGACGCTAAATGCTCGCTCTTCTACCCGAATCAGAACTGTTTGCCCATGGACTGAGTCTTCTTTTAAATTACTTTATTTTCCCAAGCCCCAACTAATATTTTAAACTGCAATTTACAAATAGAAGAACAAGCAGCGAATGACTTTCAAATAACTAGAAACAGGGTTGATTTAATTTGAGCATGCCAGTGGTAACGATCCTCACCGGCGGAAATTTTTTAAGTGCCGGTTAAAAGCCCCAGTACAAATTTGTTGTTGTTGTGCTAAACAAATAGGCAAAATCAGAATGTTTCAAATCTTTAAAAAACAAACAATCCTCTCCCCCAAATAAATTAGAAGGCATCTGCTCTGGCACAAGCAGTACCGTGTGCTCTGTTCCTTTCCTAGAGTCTGATTTATTTTTTTTTATTTGAATTTTCCCCAGTTTCTCCGGGTCTTTCAGGCTTGCCTTAGACTCTGTGCGGCTCGCCCTTGGCAGATGTGACATGGATCACTGGCTGGAGGCTTTGGTACCGTTTCAAGGGGAAGCGTCCGAAAGCCGGTCCTGGTTGATCGTCTCCATGGCCTGGAGAAAGAAGGTGGTTTTTGGGTGCGCTGCTTTTTCCCACCTCTCTTGAGGCTAGCTGAAATGGACAGCTGGCCTTTGTTTGGTGCCACACCACTTATTTAAGGAAAGGAGTAAATGGGATGTGAGGATGGAGGGTGAATGAGGCTATGCAATGCTGCCAGTACAACTGTCTGCCTAGCACCTTTTAGAGCCAGCAGTCACAGATGTTCAAGATGGGAAAGACCAATTAGCTCCTCCAGTTTCTTTTGGCCAGTGCAGGGTTGGTTTATACTGTACTTTTCCCTGCTGTTTTGTCCAGTGTAGTCTGTCTAGCCCAAGCGATGGGGCCTTTGCCCCGTCCCTGATAGCAAAATCTATCCAGCTGTGAAATAGATGGTCTCGGAGTTTCTCTGGTACTCCACCGACATTTACCCCTTGGCTAACTTTCCTCCCAGTTGAATCCCCTGCCGTTGTCCTAAGTAATCGTGGGCGTTTTTCCTTCTCCAATTGTCCAGCTCCTTTTTAGGCACGCTCAGCATACGGAGAGTTGGGCGAGATTCCTGACTTCTCAAAGCACTTTCTTTCTGTGGACTAGCAGGTGCTGTGCATGGGCTGTGTGTGAGTAATTAATTATTGTGAGGCTGCTCCACCTTGAAATCCCGGTGTTTCATATCTGCAGAGAGGGGCCCACGTGCTGTGTTGCTAAGGGCCTGATCCTGCTTTGACCACCTGCGAAATTTTGCTGTTGACTTCAGGGGAGCAGGACTGGGTCTTGAATATGTAGAAAGATGCTCTCTAGGAGAGTAGAAATGTAAGATTCCTACAGAACCTGCCTGTGCCAGTTGAGTACGCGAGGACCCCCGACAAAGATACGGGACAGCGCGTCCGTCAGTCCGTCCCAGAAATTGTGTTCGTTGTCTTGGTGTCTTTTTGCCATGTGGGAGTTGGGTCTTTTTTGTGGGTTTTTTTAAAAAAAATTTTATTTACTGCAAGTTTTCCTGTTCTCCTACCACACACGGACGCCGACACTCGGAACGGGCCAGCTTCTCCCAACCGGGCAGAGCATGGCTAGGATTAACTTGCCGTGTTCAGTGGTTCACATTTGGTGATTGTTGCAAGTGGAGACAACCAGGAAGCCTTTAGGGAAGGAAACTGACGCTGTTTCTTTTAAAGCAAGGGAACAGACGCCATGGTGCTTGTTCAAGTTCCTCCTGTAAATTGTGCCTTGTGCTGCTTCCCTTAGTTTTTCAGGGCCTTGCCCTGATCACCCCAAAGCCTTTTTTAGTGCTAGTTTAATTTCCCCATTTTGCTGTGAGATGCTGATGACAGGCCATCCGCTCCCCAGTGTTTTAGCTAGTAGTCCCTCTTAATTCCTTTGCATCTCCCCACCCTTACCCCATCTCTGCGTTTTCAGAAAGCGGCTCCAGGCCATGCCAGCGGGGCTGCTATTAACAAAGGGGGAGAGGAAGAGTTGATGGAGGGAGAACCCCCAAATAGAGCAAAACCCCTTTTCCCTCACCATCATGACTTGAGACTCCTTAAACCAAACGCAAGAGCTCTTTAGGAGAGTGACTGAAAATGAAACTGCAAGCCAGCAGCAGCCCGATGGACGCAGATAGCACACTAAGAGTGTGTGTCTAAAAATAAAGTCTAGGAAAGTTTTCACACCCACGAAGAAGGGTCCGGTAGTGTTGCCAGTCTCTGGACTAGGTTGTCTTCTGGTGTAACTAGGATGGCTTGGTTTGGATTGTGTCTCATGTGAACTGTATGCTTTCTGTTTGTGTGTGTGTGTGTGTGTATGTTCTACACAAAATCATCCGCACTTCCTGCTTGATCTCCGCTGAGATCAATTAACTTCATATTGAACCATTTTTTGTGGCAGTGCATGTGCACATATGATATTCATGTGCTAATTTACTCCCTGGATTTCCCCGTTGCAATCCAGTCTTTTTTTTTTTTTTTTTTAAAGTAGGGTACCACTTCAGCTAGCGCCAGACCCATCAATAGACACTGAGTCTAGGTGCTTATTGAGTGAAATTGTTTTGTGCTCGAGTAGGTCCAGGCGCTGTGACTTTTTCTTCACCAGGAGGATAGTTGGGTTGCTTTTAGGCCATTTGTTCGCCTGAAACAAATCTGCAAATATTTCTCCTGTCCGTCATGCTGACACTCAATGGCGCGTATCTTCCCTCTCCCAGCCCTGCACGCGGTAGCGGAAGCAAAGACCGAATACGAGGCAATCCACGCACGATCGTTCTTATCTCTGTGCTGAGCCGGGACTGTCCTCTCAGCCATACTTACCAGATCGTCAAACGAAGCTCTCAGCCCTGCGCGAGTCCGCGTGAGCAGAGATCTTGCCTCTCACAGTGAATCCATTGTACCTTCAAGAGCGACCGCTCCCTTTTCTGTGCCCCCCGTCAAGTCCGGAGGACCCGGGGGAGGGGACAGTTTCCTCGCTTGTAGCGGGCCAGCTCCGTGACGGTGGACGGCGTTAGTACGTTACGGCAAGCTGAGGATTAGCCGAAGGGAACTGCGGGTTGGGACGTTAATGGAGCTGAGCGGAGCGCAAGGAGCGAGAGGGTCCTGTAAATTATGCGTATAAGGCGAGGTGGCCTCGTTTGGCGAGTGGGTTTCTGGAGAAAATCCTGGATCTGTTGCAGGCACTGGCTCTGTGTGGGTGCTGCACAGTCAAGTTGTGTCGCTACCGTGTGTGTGTGTGTGTGTGTGTGTGTGTCCGTCCGCCTGCTTGCCCCATATTTATAGATGCATGCACGAGGCTTGTCAGTTACTTAAATCCTCCAGTTTAACTCCAAGCCAACCCTGCCTGGGGAACATGTGGAACGGTTCCTGTCTAGTGACTCTCTCATCCGCAGTGGCCTTTCCCACCCTCTCTGTGTATATCTGCGCACTCGATTCATTTATTAGTAAGGGGCAGATTTTATTTCCCCCTTTTTGGCCTTGAGGTGGGTTCCCTCCCCCCCCCCCCCCTCGTGCAATCTGTTTTTAGCTCTCCTCTGGCGTTCGCCTGTGTTCGCTTGCTTTGTTGTTGACCTGTGTGATTTGTGGCCAACCCCGCAGTGAGGGAATAACGGGAATGAAGCTCGAGGGAAGCCAGCCGCATTGGGACAATACAAAGTGAAACAGGGATTGTGTTGAGTGCAGGTCAGAGACCCAGGCTGCCAGCTTCCCAGACACCTGTGCCCTACAAAAGCCGTTCAGTCGAAGGACAAGGCAGAAACTCCTCGGCTTTAACTCAGGATTGTGCTTCCCGGCACCGAGTGCTCCTAGAATGAGTTGGGCTGCTGCTGTTTTTCTCACCGTGCTGTTGAAATAAGCCGGGGTGGAGGGCCCGGTTCTGCCCCCGTTGAAATCGGTGGCTGTTTGGGGTTTTTTTTGTCCTTGATTTTTGATGGGTGCAGACCTGAGTCCAGTTACTTTTCCCAAGCAGCCTGACGGGTACGATCCCCCCCCCCCCCCCATGGGTCTTCGCTTATGTGGGGCTTGAGCTCTCTGCTGTGGGGCGGGTGCTGGCTCCCTGCTTCAAATGCGGGGAGGGGTGGGGGGTCAGGCCTGAAATGTGTTTTACTCTGTGTTGCCTGTTTGTTCACCAGCACCCACTGAGTGTTTTGGGGGAGCTCTGGTTCTTACAGTGGGGTGGGAGAGAAGAATGTGTAGTATGGTGTGTGCTTAAAAAAAAATTCTGCGTCCTAGCATTTAGGACCCATCTCTGCTTCTATTGCTGCCCCCTCCCCCCTTTACAAATGATGAATTGGAGAAGATGAAATGACTTGGCTGAGGCGGCGAGGCGAGGCGGTGGCAGAGCAGGGCCTGGAACCGGGTGTGCTTGCTCTCTCCGGCTGTGCTGCCTCGCGGGTACAATGGAATGGGGAAGCTGCAGCTCTCGCTTTCTCCCCCTCCCCCGGGTCACCCTCTGCCTTTTGGCAGTGACTCTTTGGGGGCCAAACTGGGTCAGGTTCCTGGGGCTTGCCCCCCCCCCCACACTTCTCCCACCCAACTTTGAAGGTGACAGTTGACAAGCGTCTGCTTGATTCCTGGGCCGGAAGGGAGCTCTTCGAGCATCTCGCCCGACACCTTCCCCTTCCTCTGCCCTCCCCACCCTCCCCGGTGTGTAACACAAGCCGGAGACCTCCTCATCTCCCCCCCCCCCCCCGCAGTCATTCCTAGCGCAGTGCTCTCAATCTGGCCCATCTTGATTTAAAAACAGGGCCGGGCTGGCCAACGGACCAGGCTGCAGCCCCCGATCTCCCGGTGGAGCCAGCCCTCGGTTTTTACCCACCCGAAACCGTGTCCCACACTGTGTCTGAGTGACTCAAGTGCCAGTCCTTTTTTGGCCAGCGGGCGCGAGGCTGGGAGCTTGGGCTGACTAGCCGCGGCCCCTGTGTAGAAGGGCGGGGGGGGGGGGAACCCACCGGGCCCCTGGCGGCAGCTGTGCCTTTCCGCGCTCTGCTTTTTCTTCAAACGTGTCTCCGCGTCTGTCCAAAAAAGGAAGCGGGGGGTGAGCGAGTGAAACAGCCACTGGGGCGGGGCTGGCGCCTGGTGGGTTCGGGCTGGGCCTAGCCCCCCCCCCCCCCAAGAACATCTTGTAGCAAGCGGCGTGTTGCGTGCCCATGGCTCTTCCGGTGCTGCCTGTTCCTGAAGAGCCGCTGGCCAGGCAACCTCAGGCGGGTTCAGGAGGCATTGGGGCAGCCCTCAATGGACTCCCAGCATAGGCAGAGGGAAGGAAGCCCATGAGACACCCCCTCCCCCCCCCCCCCGTCTCCCTCAGTGGGTGGGGGGTGGGCCCTACGGTCTGGTCTCGTTTTCGAGACTCAAGCAGGGCCTGAGTGCTGTTTTTTTTCCAAGGCACTTTGCCCGGCTCGAACCGTCCGGCATGGCCTTCCTCCGGCTTCTATTTCCAAACATCCCCCGCATGCCTCAGTGACCTTCCAACCAAGCCCGGGCCTTTGCGGAGGGGAGGGTAACGCCGGGCCGCTAAGCCCCAGTCTAACGAGTCAGCATGGCCTCTTGTAGCAGAGGCAGCACGTGACTCATAAAGGGTCAAAAATCATAGGCCGGGTTTTTCCCCCTCTAATCTCTCCGGTTACGGGGCTCCTACGGCATCTCCCGGCGCTGGCAGCCTCTTTCCCGGATCAGTGAAAGGACTTCCACGCCAACGCCTTAAGGACGGTGCCTAATTTGTAATTCGGGGGGCCGTGGCTCCCGCAATCTGCCGATTCGCCTAACGGACGCGGCAAGCCCAGAGCTGCTGGGGCCTTGGGCGGCCAGGCCTGGCGTGACCCCCATGAACGAAGCCCTGTTTAATGCACCTCGCCCGGCTCCGGGTTGGCAACGGGGAGAGAGGTTGTCTCGGAAACCGGATGCTGCCAGAATTCGAAGCCCCTCTGCTCTCAGGGAAGCTTTGTTGATTTTTTTTTTTTTTTTTTAAAGGTGCAGGAAGGGGGCTTGGCCCAAAATCGTAATGCCTGTTTTATTTGGACATGCCACAGCAACCGGAGTTTGTCTCCCCGTGTGATGCCAATAAAGGATCAAGTACGTTAGATAGTGACCACTTCTCTCTCGCCCCACACACCCCCTGCTCCTCCCTCCGGAAACGAAACGGTTCCGCTAAACCTGCGTTAGGCCCGCGTGGGGGTCGGTGTCGCACGGGGGCAGATTCCCACGCGTCTCTTCAGCTGCTCTCTCCGGCACCGACAGCCGCTTCCCAGCTCCCGGGCCGTGTCATGCCCATGGTAAATGGAGGGGGAGGGGGGTAAGAGCGCATCTCTGAAGGGCGTGTGGCCGTCCCTCTCCAGCCAGGCTTGAAGACCCCAATTGCTCACCAGCGGGGGCATGTTGCCCTTGAAAGTGCCCCCCCCAGGGCTGGTGAGTTCCAGGCAAGAGCTGCTGAATAAGTTGGAGGGTGGGATCGCG
The DNA here is from genome assembly GCF_052426305.1 of Pelodiscus sinensis. Taxonomy (NCBI): domain Eukaryota; kingdom Metazoa; phylum Chordata; order Testudines; family Trionychidae; genus Pelodiscus; species Pelodiscus sinensis. Next base: position 4,633,376 of record NC_143053.1, read on the forward strand.
TCTCTCCTGGGCCTCCGGCCGGATTCGGTCCAGGGTCCGTGCCTGGCTCCAGTTCCTAGTCCCTCCCCTGCGGATTTGCTTCCCCCCCCAGCTCCTGGGGTGTGCCCTCCTCCCCCCGGGAATGAGCCCCCTTAAGATTCCCCCCTCAGCCCGGCTCCTGGAATGGAACAATATTATTTTAAGCTCTCCTGGCTGTCGACAGGGGCCCGCCAAGATCCTCGTCTGGCCCTGCCCCAGCGCAGGGCAGGCGGTGCGGAGAATTCTCCTGCTGTCTGCCCCCCCGCCCGGTGAGGGGGGCGGGCTGGGTGCGTTTTCCAGGCCTCCTTGGCAGGGCGCAAGGCCTTTGGCAGCTGCTGGAGCCCTGAGGGCCGGGGAATTCTTCTGGCCTGAACAAGTGGGGCTGGGCTCCTGCATGCTGCGGGCAAGGAGCGGGCGCTGGGCTGTGGGGAGGGCGCCGTTTAACCCTTGCTGTGCCGCAGTCGGGAGGGGTCAGATGAGACCCGAAAAGCCCTGGAGGTTTCTGGCTCGCGGGGTGGTGCTGTAAGGGCTTCCCCGGGAGTCCTGCCTTGAATTTCCCTCCTTCCCCCCTCTCCTGTTCTTCTGCCTTCCGCCCCACAGTCCTCTGCCTTTCCCCAGGGCCGAGTGGGGCTGTGGTGTGTGCACGTCCCCTGGAGGCCGGACCACCCCCTGGACTGGGAACCTCCCGGGCGCCCCTGCAGACTTTCTCCGCTTCGGGCGGGGAGGGGGCATGAAAATCCCCCCCCGCCCTGTTGGTCCGGAGCAGGGAAGGGCACCCAGAGGGGTGGCTGGGCCGCTGAGGTGGACGTGGGAGGTGACCCTGGGCTGTCATTGGGCTGCTCCCCAGGGTGCCATGCGGCCGGGGGGGAAGCTCCCCGGGGAAGCCTCTGCCAGGGTGTTAGCAGGGCCAAGAGGCGCCGTCACCTTCCCCTGGATCATGCGTCTCCTGCCACTCGACCCCTCCTGGGCCAGTGTGTCCTGCTCCAGCTCTTCCCCCGCAACTTCCCTACCCGCTCACTCTACCCCGGCCCTGTCCACGCAGGGACAGCATAGTCTGCGCGGTTGCCCCCCCCCCCCCAAGGGCCTCAGTTTCCCCCTGGTCACAGCTGCCATGCGGCAGGGGCCCTTCAGAAAAGCCTGGGTGTGTGCAGCTTCCATGTGCTTCACCGGGGCTGGTGGGATTAGCGGGGCGGCGTGCGAGGGGCCGTGCTCTGGCCAGGACGCTTGGCTCGGCCTGGCTGCGGGGAGGGTGGCGTCAGCAGGCCAGGCCGGTGGGGGTCCTGCAGGAGATGCCTTGAGCCGGGGAACTCTGCCCTCCGTTGCAGGGTGAAATGGGAAACGTTTACAAGGCCCCCTGAAAACAGCCAGCGTGAGGGTCACACGCCGGCCCGCCCTGTGCACATTCTCCCAGCGCTGCTTCCCCCTACCCTGCACCATCCCCGGCTCTCCCAGCCCCGAACATCCCCCTTCTCCCAGGCCTGGACACCCCCCACTCTGCCCCAGGCCTCTCACTCTGCCCCCTGCTACTCCAGCCCCGGCGGCTTGTTGGGCCAGGCAGGACACATGAATCTAAACCTCATGGTGTCTCTTAGGGGCTGGCCAAACCCCACTGTGGCCAAGAGGGGGTGGCCCCATAAGTCGTCCTCACCGGCAGTCATGCCTCCCTGTGTGAATGGGGGCTGGGCCATTAACCCTGCCGTACGCTGAGTTCAGCATGGAAGCCAGGGATGCGGCGGGAGCCCTCATGCGCCCGTCTGTTGTGCGTGCACCACGCCTGTTTTCATCTCCCCTTGTGCCGCGGCACGGAAGCTGTTCTCTGCGGAGGGGGGTGAACTCTGGGGGCTTCCCCGGGGGTGAGATCAGGCCCCCGAGATGCAGCCCTGCGCCTGAGGCCGGACGAGGTGACGCGCAGGGAACGCGCCTGCAGCTGGACGGACGGACGAGGTGTTGGCTTCGTATGGTGCTCTCCAAGCAGTCGATAAGCCTCGCCCGTAGGTGTGGAGCACCATTTTAAAGGGCAGCTTAAAACCACCGGCCAGATCTCAGCTGGGGTAAAGGGCCATCAAGCTGCCAGAGAGTCAGTCCCGTGATGCTCGCTGGCACCAGCAGCGGGCCCGCCCCCTCCATGGTGACGGAAGGGAGAGCTGTAAGGGGCATGGCTTTGTATTCCGGGAAGGCTACGTCTATACTGCACCCCTATGTCGACAGAGGGATGCAGATCAAGCACGTCGAGATTGCTACTGACGCAGAGATTTAAATATCTCGCGCTTCATTAGCATAAACATGGCTGCTGCTTTTTTTCCGAAACGGAGCTTTTTTGGAAAAAAAACGGCAGTCTGGATGCAGATCTGTCGAAAATAAACCCTTTTTCGACAGATCCTATCAACCTCATTTTTTGCGGAATACAGGATCTGTTGAAAAAGGGTTAATTTTCGACAGATCCGCGTCTAGACTGCCGTTTTTTTCGAAAAAGTTCCGTTTTGAAATAAGCGGCGGCTATGATTATGCTAATGAAGTGCAGGCTATTTAAATCCGTGCTTCAGTAGCAATTTTGACATGTCTAATCTATATCTCCCTGTCGACAGGGAGGTGGAGTCTAGACAGCCGAAGAGACAGGACCGTACAGGTTCACCATGTCTGCCCTTGGCATGTCTTTGCCTTGGGACGAGGGAGAGCAGAGGCATCCGTCTCACCCTGGTTTATGGTCTTTTTCACTGGGCGTCCTGCGATGGGGAACCTTTTTCGGGTCGGGGGCCGCTGCCCCACGGAAAAATCAGTGGGGCTGCGCACAAGTGGGGCTCCCCACTGCAGGGGAGGGGGGAGCAGGAAAAAGACCCAGAGCTTATGACTCAGTCTGGTATGTTAGCCGCAAGAGCAACCTCAGGGGCCAGACCCCCGGCCTTAGGTTCCCCGCCCCTGGCTTAATACAACAGCGTTCAGATCTGGGATGAGGCGTGGAAACCTTCTGGCTGGTCTTGGATTTTAGTACCAGCTGGGTTCTACAAAATGAAATTGTTTTTACAGATGTGGGAACTGGGCCTTGGAGAGGGGAAACGACTCGTCCGAGGTCAGGCGGTAGGTCAGTGATGGAGCAGGAAGAAGACCCAGCGCTTACGACTCCCAGTCCGGTATGTTAGCCGCGAGAGCAACCCAGCCTTTCCTATTGAATCTGACTAATACCTAACGGAGCTTTTCCATCGCAAATGGCAGCGTTTTGGAGAAGGGGGTCAACATTCAAAATGATCCGGACACACTGGAGAACTGTGGAGGGTGGGGAAGCTCTGGGATGGGTTCCCTAGGGAAGTAGTGGAGTAGTGTTTAAGTCTCGGCTTGACAAAGCCCTGGCTGGGTTGATTTAGTTGGGACTGGTCCTGCCTAGAGCAGGGGGCTGGACTTGATGACCTTCTGAGGTCTCTTCCAGCTCTATGGTCGGAGGTAAACAGGACGACGTTTAATAAGGACAAATGCAAAGTGCTCCACTGAGGAAGGAACTATCTGTTTCTCTCACACAGAATGGGAAGTGACTGTCCAGGAGGAAGCACGGCAGAAAGGGCTCTTGGGGTCAGAGTGGACCACAAGCTAACTCTGAGTGGTCAGTGTGACGCTGTTGCCAAAAAAGCAAACATGATTCTGGGCGGCATTCACAGGCGTGTTGTGAGCAAGACACGAGAAGTCATTCTTCTGCTCTACTCTACTCTGCAGTTGGAGTATTGTGTCCAGTTCTGGGCACCACATTTCAAGAAAGAAGTGGAGAAATTGGAGAAGGACCAGAGAAGAGCAACAAAAATGATGAAAGGTCGAGAGAACATGACCTGTGCAGAAAGGCTGAAAGAATTCGGCTTGTTTAGTTTAGAAAAGAGACAACTGAGAGGGGACATGAGAGCAGTTTTCAAGGACCTAAAAGGCTGTTCCAAGGAGGAGGGAGAAAATTGTTCTCCTTGGCCTCTGAGGATAGGACAAGAAGCAATGGGCTTAAATTACAGCAAGGGAGGTTTAGGTTGGACATTAGGAAAAACGTCCTCACTTTCAGGGTGGTGAAATGCTGGGATAAATTGCCTAGGGAGGTTGTGGAATCTCCATCCCTGGAGATATTTAAGTGCAGGTTGGATAGACATCTATCAGGGATGATCCAGACGGTGCTTGGTCCTGCCATGAGGGCAGGGGCTGGACTTGACGACCTCTCGAGGTCCCTTCCAGTTCTAGTGTTCTGTGATTTTATGACATGTCTAGGCTACTCTGAAATGGCGCGTCGTGTGCGTGCTACATATATTGTTCTCTCTGTGCAGAACATACGTCATCTCACACTCATGATCTGAAACAGCTTTGTAAATAACCAGATTTTGCAAATAAGAGGACACCCAAGCGAAAGCAATCCACGGTGCACTGCACAATACACTTTGGTCGGTCACTTGCCAAGCGCAGCGTCAGTTTTAATTATTGATACTCATTCTCTCTAGTTATACCAGTGACTGTACTGCAGTGTATTTTTGCAGAAGTCATGACGTCTCAGTAACATGAGACCATCCTACGGCACTCGGCTGTGAAATTGTTGCCGAGAAGTAGGGAGCAGAGGCTGTTTGTGGGTATGTGAATTATGGGATCTGAGGACTAGAGAAGACTGAATTAACATTAACAACATTGGATTGTGTGTTATAAAATTCTTTTAGTGGCTCATGTTGATGGGGTTGTATACAATCTTAGTTAAACTAATGTGAATCTGGAGCGAAACTGCATTGGCTTCAGTGGAGTGACTCTGGATTTAAACCAGCATAATTGAGACCAGGAGCTGGCCAATGAGGGAGGATGTATATATGTGTAGAAGATGCTGTTTGCAGGATGTATTTTGCCCTACACCCTTAATTTTCTCTAATTCCTTGAATTCTGTTTTTATTCGGATTGTATTTTTACACATTCCCTCCACCGCAGCATGCCTGCCTTTCTTCCCCTCCCTTGCATTGTTTGTATCTAAAAAACAAACTGTCAGACACATGTGAGACATGTTGCTTTGTGGTCTGTCGAGAAACTGAGTTAATTTGATTTTGATTGATCATGGGGTTGAGAAGTGTTTGTTTCATCAGCTTTCAGACAGATCTTTGGTAGGCTGCAGGTCTCTCATATATCTATATCTATAGCCACTCAGCTGATTTGCAGTTAGGTGAGACCAGTTCTGCTGTAAAAACCCGGTAAGTTATAAATCCACAAACAGGCGATCCCTTTCCAAAAAGAGCCCATAATGTGTAAACAAAGGGTGGAAGATTTTTGGTCCAAAGTCCTTTATTTCTCATTAGACTTTTACGGAAGTCTAAATAAAAACGGAAATTTGACACCTAAACAATATTTAAGGAATAAAACTTTCTTGGCCAAAAAAAAAAAAAAAAAGGCTTGTTTGAAAGTAAGCAAAGTTATTTGTAGATGGGGCGAGAATTGAGCCTTCTTTAGCTGTTCTGAAACCTGGACCATGTCTTGGACTTAGGGGTTATGTGAGTCAGAATGTGAAACTGACTAGATTCTGACCATGAAGTTGGGCCAGCTATCTTTTCTGTCCCGGCTGAGTGAAGAAGAAAGGCAAACAAAATACAAATCAAATGGACTTTTTTGGTAAGATTCTTTGTTTTAATAATCTCATCTGAGATTAGTAATCAGTAGGGACCATCACAATCCCAAACGCTAATTAATCATGAGCTTGGCCCTGCAAAATCACAACATTAACTTAAAAAGCATGACATTAAAAAGCCTCACATTTTGAGTCATGTTCCTTTAGCTTCTCATTTTGAAACCCTTTGGAAGCCCTTGACTCACATTTTTTCAGGCTTTTCTCTGTAAGCGCGAGAGCTAGAAACTTCATTACAAACTGAAACTCTGACATAGTCCCACGACTCGAGCAGCTGGGGTTTGCAGCACTGTTTGTCTAAAATGACCTCTATGTCCAACCTATTTCACACCCATCGTTGGGGTATCTTATTTCAGCACCTTGTCCAGCTGGGTGATCTGGAGAATAAGGATCCCACAGATGAAAAATGAACGATAAAGGTGGGGACCAAAATTTTCAAAGGTAAGTGCCTTGGAATGATTGATTTCCTCTCTTTAGCTTGCAGGGACTGGCTTTTAAGTGGCGTCGACATGGCCCGCTTCTTTCGGCAGCCTGCAGAGCCTTGGCTCTCAGACTTTCCAGACAGCTGTACCCCTTTCAGGAGTCAGATTTGTCCTGCAGACTCCCCAACTTTCACCTCACGTAAAAAACCGCTTGCTTACAAAACCAGCCCGAAAAAATACAAGCAAGCGTTTGCACGCTGTGGTTGAAAAATGCCGACTGTCTCACTTCTACCGTACCATGATCAAAGACGACAATGGGAGGAGAAAGGTTGCACGTGTGTATCATGGGCAGAGCGGAACCATCAAGCAGTGTGAAATTTCAGTTTGCACTGACTTTGCTCGGGCTTTTTAGGGAGCCGGTTGTAAAATGAGGCTGACCTTTCACTGAGCTGATGTACCCCGTGGAAGACCTCTGAGTACCCCAGGGCATATGTATACCGGTTAAGAACCACTGGGGTCGCAGGTGTACTCAATATAGGTTGAAATAGTTCTGTGGACGGGGAGGCATGGCTTCCGTGGCTAAAGTACAGACACGCCTGAAGGGTGTGGATAGACAACTGGTGCCCACGAGGGGAGGGGAATCGGGGGGGCCACCCAGAGGAACAGGAAGGGGGCACAAGGGAGCACCCATATACCAATCAAAATGTTGGCAGGGGCGTAAGGTGATAGTGCACCTCCTGGGTGCTACCATGAGTTGTCTAGGAGGGTGTGAATACGAATCCACATACCTACCCTAGCAGGGGTTCTCTACCCACCCACGCTCTGCCTTTCTCTCTACGCTACTTTTTGTGGCCGGGTAGCGGCCTGCTACTCCGGCAGCCAGGACAGACGCCGGCAGCGAGGAAGGCTCGGATCCTGTCGCTGACACATTCGCTACTCACCGCAGCACGGACGCGGCCTGCTTTTCACTGCCGTGTGCAGTGCCACGGACCTGCGCGCCACTGGAAGTGGTGTGTGGTGTCGAGGTAGCCTTCCTCTGGGTGCGCAGGGCTTCGTGGAACGGGGTCGTGATCTAGGTCGCGGTTTCTAGCTGAGGCCGCACAGCAAATAATGAATCGGGAGGGTATGTATGAATTGACGTGCCTACGTTAGCCACCTGCATTTGTTCCAAGCTACTATGAATGTATCACCTGAAACATGGGAGCTGCTTTCCTGACCAGGGGATACAAGTTCCCTGCAAATCTAACCTGTTTCCTAAAATGTCCCAAGGGAGATACAGGGGTTGTCTTTAAATAGTAGAAAGAACTAGGCCACGCCTGGAACGTCATATGCTCTGAAGGTATTTCTACCAGAGGGACTCCGGGTTTGTTGAAGCAAAATGCAGGACAATGTAGCACTTTAAAGACTAACAAGATGGTTTATTAGATGATGAGCTTTCGTGGGCCAGACCCACTTCCTCAGATCAAAAAAAAACCCCAGACTAACACGGCTACATTTCTATCCGGGTTTGTGTTTGCCCTGTATGAATCCAGTATGTGGCACATGCACATGGTGTTCCGAATGCCCTCTAGTGGTAATATTAATTATACACTTCTCAGTACAGGAAATGGCCTTTTATAAATAATGTATCTGGAATCCATTGTAGACAGATTGGGGGAAGGGGTGTATATTTGGAACTGGGATGAATAAAACTTTATAGCTGAAAACTTTAAGGTCTCTGCTTTTCCTTGGAAAACAAAGAGAAACTTCCCACATCCTATACCAGCAGAGTCTTATCACATTTGCGATTTAAAGTGATCTTTCTCTTTCTCTGTCCCATCCAAAGGAAAACAAGATGGTTTATTGAATGATCTTGTGTATGTGCCCACTAGCGCCCGCTCCTGGGTGGAATCAGAACTGCTCTATGACCCGTGGCCCTAGCGAAGTCAATGAGCCGGTGTAGAAGGGGGAAATTAGAAGAATTAAAAATGGATTTTGAACAGTTAATAGCTAAAGATGTACAAGCGAACATGCAATTCTTTAGTCTCTGAGGGGGAGCCAGGTTAGTCTGTAACTTTAAAGCCAGCGCGTAGTCCTGTGGCACCTTAGAGACGAACAGAAACCTATGGGATCATGAGCTTTGGTGGATACAACCCACTTCCTCGGATCAGCTGGAATGGAAATCACAGAATCAATATATTTATAATGGGGAGGAGACGTAGTTACACCTTGGTTTGGTGATGTGGTGGAAGCCTTAAGGGTTAAAGCCGATTACTCAGTGAAAACTACTGGCTGATGGTGTAAAACAAATGATTTTTATTAAGTGGAATGATTCTTTTATCAAAGCTAACAATTAGAAAATGGTTTTTTTAACTAACAATTGCCTAATGCTTTTACAGGGTAGAAAACTTGAACACAACTATACCTAACTGATTACAATTCCTAGATTACAATTTATTTATATTAAATCACTGTTTCTAATTTGCTTAACAAAAATACAAAAACAAAGACAATATAATGATAATAAAAACTTTGTCTAAAGCCAGCCTTTCTATGGTTATTTTAGGGCAGCTGGTGGAGTTAGTCATAAATCTACTTTTACAACTTAACAACTTCTGGACTTTTATTTCTAACACTTATACTTAACCTAAATACAACACTACTGCACAACACAAAATTATACGATTTACACAGTGTGGTTAACAGAACTTAGATACACTTTACAGAATTACACAGTGAAATTAACACAATTTAACTATTAATTAAACCAATAACTAATACATTTAAGCAATACTTACAAATCCAGCATTGATAACAACACAAAGACACACTAGAACTTGGAGCATGCTCAGGACTTGTGCACCCCTATATTTGACTTGAAGGGTGGGAAGGCAGCCTTAGGGTGATTCATTTTTTAGCTGGGCAAAAAAAGATACGTGCCTTTAATATACGGAACCTTCGTTGAACAAAGGGGTTGAGGGTCTTTTGTAACATAACCTGATATTTGGTACCTTATTAGGGTTAGTTCTTTGGCCGGGCCTGATAGGCTGGTAATGAGGCAACATGAAATACTGCCCTATAGGATTTTTTATGATGCCTGCCTGATGGCCCCGTGGACAGTGCTGGGTGTGGGCATGGTCAGTGTGCATGGCAGTTGCGTTTTATTTTCCTATGCCTACCTTTCTGCTTTTAAGGACTGGTTAAGAGAGTTTTATTTATCTTTTGCAGCTTGTGTTCTATTTTTTGATGCTTACCTTCCTGTTCTATGATGCCTACAAGGCTAAATCCCGTTTTACAGAAAACTGCATTGTGCTTCCCATGCTTTTTTGAGTATCTTACAGTCTGGGTTTTCTGTGAGGGGCCTTGTGTAGCAGGATGGGCTATACGCGAAGGCCATGGATAGAAAAAGCCTGCTTTTCAACACGTACCTGCCATTTCCAGCAGCCACACCTCACCCCTCAAACATACTCACCTAGGAACCTACCCCTGCAACAAACCCTCTTGCCAACTCTGTCCACACATCTATACAAGCGACACCAGCACAGGACCTAACCACATAAGCCACAACATCAGGGGCTCATACAACTGCACACTCTCTAATGTGACCCTCAAGTGCCAGCAATGTCCCTCTGAGTTGTGTATTGGCCAAACTGGACGGTTTCTGCACTGAAGGAGAAACCGACAGAAATCAGACCTCAGAAATGGTAACACACATAAACCTGTAGGGGAATAGACTGCCTAGGCCCTCGGGGAACGTCTAGGCTACATGGCTCCATCGACGGAGCCACGTAGATTAGGGTTGTAGGCAAAAGGAAATGAAGTGGCAATTTAAATAATTGCCGCTTCATTTAAATTAAAATGGCTGCCGCGCTGTGCCAATCAGCTGTTTGGCGGCACAGTGCGATAGTCTGGACGCTCTGCGGTTGACATCAAAGGCAGTGGTCAACTTTCCCGTTATGCCTCGTGGGATGAGGTTTACCAGAGAGATCGACAAACGCCTTTGATGTCGACCACAGAGCGGCCGGACCACAGCGCTGTGCCGCCAAGCAGCTGATCGGCACAGCGCGGCAGCCATTTTAATTTAAATGGCCGCTTCATTTCCCTTTGCTGTGTAAACAAATCTACATGGCTCCGTTGACAGAGCCATGTAGTCTAGATGTGACCTCAGTCTTGGATTTAAAAGTAGCCATTCTTCTACAAAGGAATTTCACCAGCCAATGACAGATTGAGAGCACGCAATTGGAATTCATGTATGAATGTGACACTGTTTTCCCTGGGCTTGAACACAGACGTTAACTGGATGTCATATTCTAAAGCCAGTCTCCCCTGCTTCTAACAACAGCATTTTTACAAAAAAAGCTAAAAATGCGACACTTCCACCCCATTTAATTAGCCTCATTAGCACCAGTCCTACAACTGATGGGTACTTTTTTCCTCCCCCCTCAGTTTTAAATATCAAGGTCCACTCCAGCTCATCATCTGAAGAAGTTGGTTTTACCCACGGAAGCTCATGAAACTATATGTATTTTTGTTAGTCTCTAAGATGCCACTGGACTACTCATTGTTTTTAAAGCAATTCTTTTGGTGTATCAAAATCAGGAAATCTGTGAACGAATTCACGGGTCCGTGGTATCCATGGAATCCACAAAGGGACTAATTAAGAAAGATAAGGACATAGCTGATTTCTTTGCATCAGACTTCCCTGCATAGATCTATGCCCAGATTTGCTTTTTCCTGGCAATGAACATGATCGATTCTCAGAGACTGAGGCATCAGAAGAAGAATTTTCTGGAGCAAAGTTATAATTTAATAACCAGTAAGTCACAAGGCCTAGTCAAGCGTTTGAAGGAGCTTAAATATGGCGCAGCTGAGTTGTTAACAAATATACGTGCATGTGAATTAATCACCGCCGCTGTAGCGGAGGAGTGGAAAGCAGCGTGTATTGTACCCATAATGGGGAAAAAAGGGCTTTAAGAGTGATCCGGGGAATCACAGACCTGAACGCTCTACCTGGCAAATGGGTGGAAACAATAATAAAATTCCAAACAATGAAACAGCTGGGAGTTCATGGCATGACAGGGCCTCACCTGCATGTCTCCCTAAACAATTATAATTCCTTGATTGTCTCAATGAAGTGCTGGATAAAGGCAACCTGGACAATGTCACTTAGTTAGCCCTTCAAACCATTGAAACGGTCCCGCAGAAGCGGGTCCTAAAGAAGCATTCGGAAGTATCCTAGGTAGTCATGGGGTGAGAGGCAAAGTATTGTCCTGGATGTATAACTGGCTAAGAGATGGAGTATTAAGAGTAGAATTAAATGGTTGGTTTTTATCATGGCAGAAGGTTGAAAGTGGGGCCTCTAGGCTCCGTAGCATGTCCAGTGGTGTTTAATATCATAGAACCCTAGGGTTGGAAGAGACCTCAGGAGTCATCGACTCCCAACTCAATCATCGACCAACCCCAACTCAATCATCCCAGCCAGGGCTTTGTCAAGCCGGGACTGAACACCTCTAGGGATGGAGATTCCATCCCCTCCCTAGGGAACCCAGCCCAGCGCTTCCCCACCCTCCTAGGAAAATAGTTTTTCCTAATATCCAACCTGGACCTGCCCCACTGCAACTTGAGACCTTGTCCTGCCATCTGTCACTACTGAGACCAGCCTCTCTCCATCCTCTTTGGAACCCCCCTTCAGGAGGTTTCAGTTCAGGTAGTGCTTTGGAGAATAGGTCCCTTCCAGTTCTAGTGTTCTAAGATTCCAGCTGCAGGCTGCTATCAAATCCCCCCTCGCTCTTCTCTTCTGCAGACTAAACAAGCCCAAACCCCTCAGCCAAACCCAGGAGATGAAAGTTGTTGAGGGGGAAAAAAAAGGGGAGGGGGAGGGAACAAAAAAAAAGCCCTCTAAGAGGTCACCCCTCTGGCTTTCTGTCCAAGAAAAGCATTTACCTGTCCAGTATTTTCTGTTTTTTTTTTTATCAGACAGGGGCCAGAAATAACGGACTTTCCGGTTGAAAACTGGACACCTGGCGTCCCTAGGACAGGCAGGAATCTGCCTTAGCCCCCCACGGCTGCTCACCTGATCCCCCTGCAGCAAGGAGACCCTGCGCCCGACATCCCACCCCCGGTACTGGGTTGTGACTCATCCTTTGAAACCTGCTGCTCTAGTTTTTAGTTACGAGCCCCGTGCTGGGGTTCCCTACCCCTGCTCCCCTTCTCTTCCCTGAGACGGGACCGTGCCTCGGTCTCAAGGATTTAAACCATGTGGGGGTGGCCAGATGATTATTACCAAGCCCCAGAGGAGAAAGGGCCTTCCGATGTCGCCCCAAAGCATTTCTCCGTGGATCACGACCTGCTATGCACTGGCAGTGCCCGCTGTGCCTCGGTTGCATGCCTGGCACGGGGGGAGGGAGTCTGCCAAGCCGCGCCACGGGGGTCTGTCGTGTTTTCCCTCCCCCCTGCACTCCGGAGCATAGCGCAGCCTTGGCAGATGCAGCTCTCTGGGTGCAACGCGTTGTAATTTACACACACAAAAATAAACTCATTGTCACGTTAAATTTACAGAAAAGAAAAAAAGCCCAGCCTGACTGACAGCCCTTGAGAGGGGTGTAATATAAATAACCTGGCCCCGAGCCCCCCTCCATCTCCCTGTCAGTGCTAAGGGCCCTTCTCCCCCCCTTTCACACCCCAAGACAGTATGAAATAGACTGAAGAGAGCATGAGGGATTAAGGGTGGTGGTGGAATGCGCAAGTGAACAAAACTGGTGGCGTCTACCGGGCGAAAGCTTGGTGTTAGGGCCGAGCGCACTGCAGTCATGAATGAATTGACTCTTGCCGCCTCCCCATGCTGCAGGGAGGGAAATTCCCTCCCTCTTTTGCTCACGGGGAAACTGAGGCACGGATGGGGTGTCACTCATAGAACCGGGATTAGAATCGACCTCTCCTGCTGTAACCACTAGACAATGATGCCTCTTCTCTGACAGATGCTTTGGGAGAGGTGGTGGACTCCCTTCCAGTAGAGGGGCTCGCCTGTCAATTTGGCAGTCTCTCTGCCTCAAACGGGCACACCGTGCGTACTGCCAGACTGGCTGCCTCCCGCCTGAAAGGAGCAAGTTCCGTGCTACATCTGCTCTCGACCGGCTTCCATCCCAAGACCTTACGAACGGAATTTTCCATAAGGCCACCGACCTCCTCCTCACCTAGCATCCACATGTACATGGTTCTGACCAGTGGCAGAGACTTCACATGCGGCGCCGAGTCCTGTGGCCGCTTTTGCAGATGCAGACTAACACGGCTACCCCTCTGATGTCAGAGACTTCACATGCCATCCTTTGGTGGACTATAATGCATGCATCCAACCGAGAGGTTCCCTTATAAGGCCTGGGGGACACCCAATGCCCTCTCACAGTTGGCACCTAGAAGTCCTGAGTCAAACAGGGACCATATCAGCTGTGGTCTTACCTATTTGGCAGAGTTCTTTTGCTACAGCCTAGGGTAGGCTGTGTGATTGTGAGTCCCTCTGTGAATTCCCTTATTTCTCTGGAACAGAAATATACACCCAGGAGTTATTATGCAGACAAAGCCTGAGTCTTCTACAGGCTGGAGTCAGGAAGAGTGGCTGTGCGGTGTGTGCACTATTCTGGCGCTGAGACAATCTGGGTTCAGTTTCTGGCTCCGCCACCGGTCTGTTGTATGGTCTTGGGTGACTCACTTATCCTTAGTGGCCTCCTCTGTAATATGGGGATAACTGCACCTCCTTGGGGTGGAGTGAGGGGCTCGCATACTACAGGCCTTGGGAGCATGTCATCCTGAACGAGTGATGCAGTTTACGTGCAGCTTCGTCGGCCCACACGCTAAGCGGGGAGTGGTGAACATTTGTAGAGCAGATTGAAAGTCAAGAAGGCCTCCAGTGTTCAGGGGAGTGGGAGCCAGGACTCCTGGGTTCTCGTTCCAGCATTGCCACTCTCTGTACCTCAGTTTCTCTGTCTAGAAAATGGGACTAACAGCACTGAGTGTCTCCCTCCCCCCCCCCCCCATCAAGGAATGTGGCTCCTGCCTTAGTTGTGTTTTGGTAGCCCCCTAAAGACTCCTGCTGAGACAGGGCTTCTATTGTGCTAGGTGCTGTACAGACACGGAGTGAAAGACCCCTCTAACCTAGGGAGCTTACAGTCTAAACAGGTCAGGTGTTTAAGCGAGGAGTGAGGGGGGATTTGAGAGCAGCTTTCAACTTCCTGAAGGGGGGTTCCAAAGAGGATGGAGAGAGACTGTTCTCAGTAGTGACAGATGGCAGAACAAGGAGCAATGGTCTCAAGTTGTGGTGGGAGAGGTCCAGGTTGGATATTAGGAAAAACTCTTTCCCTAGGAGGGTGGTGAAGCACTGGGATGGGTTCCCTAGGGAAGTAGTGGAGTCTCCATCCCTAGAGGTGTTTAAGTCTCGGCTTGACAAAGCCCTGGCCGGGTTGATTTAGTCGGGATTGGTCCTGCCTAGAGCAGGGGGCTGGACTTGATGACCTTCCGAGGTCTCTTCCAGCTCTATGATTCTAGGTGGGCACAGGGTGACACAGACGTGAAACTTTACCAAGGTCACGCAGCAAGTCAGTGGCAGAGCCGGAACCAGAATGCGGGGCCTCTGTCATGCCAAAGGTCAGACTAGCTGATCAGAATGAATTCAGGAAGCTGGGTCTCTGAGGACCAGCCCAGGGCCCCTGCACCATGAATACTGCCTTGGCAGGCTGAGAGCCTAACCCAATGTCTGGAAAGTGCTTTGAGATCCTCCAGGGAAGGGGACAATAGAAGTAATTACCAATCTGATACTCCAGTACATTAAGACTGACGTAAGACAGCCGGGCTGGGGCCTCTCCCTGCCATCTCTGGGCTCTGTTTGTGCTAGAGACTCAATAAGCTTTGACAAAGAATCCGATCATTCCTTTTATTAGCATTTCACTTACCAAAAAAAAAAGAAAGTCTTTATTCCCAGCGAATGAAGGCAGGAAGCAGCCTGTCAGCTTTTTTGGCCGATTCTGTATTGATAGATTTAATTGTGGCCACAATTAAATTGTATTGATAGGGATTCAAATTGAAGCAAACAAAAACAAACACAAAAACGCTTTTAATGGAACAGAAATGAGATGTGGAGGGTGAGAGAACCCAACAACTACAGATCCCGTCAGCTGTCATCCGGAAATAAGCAAGCGGGGAGGAAAAATGGGAGAGCCATATGTCTTTTGATCCCTCTACCCTCCCAGCTTTGAACATATGTTTCTGGTGGTTGGACCAAGTGGCTGGTGGATGGCTGGACTTGGGGGCTTTCGGGGCTGCAATTAGTAGTCGAAATACAGCCACCCGTCATGCATTTGACAGCATCAAATGGACAGGATTCCCCCACCTCCAGAAGTCATCAGTCATCTGTCTATTTTAGAAATGTCTGTCTGTCCATTTGTGAGGCTGTTTGCCCAAGAACTCCTCCTAGATGGGAAGAGCGAGAGCCACCAAATTTGGAAGGCAGCGTCCTTGGCTCCTAACTTAAAGGGTAGGAATGGTGTCCCTAGCCTCTGTTTGTCTGGAAGTGGGA
Source organism: Pelodiscus sinensis (assembly GCF_052426305.1). Taxonomy (NCBI): domain Eukaryota; kingdom Metazoa; phylum Chordata; order Testudines; family Trionychidae; genus Pelodiscus; species Pelodiscus sinensis. The sequence continues at coordinate 4,648,971 of NC_143053.1, forward strand.
GACGGGAGGGATCGCGTGAAGATTACCTGTTGTGTTCCCTCCCTCTGGGGCACCTGTATTGGCTGCTGTCGGCAGACAGGGTGCTGGGCTGGATGGACTGTTGGTCTGACCCCGTGTGGCCGTTCTTATGTTCTTAAAGCAAGATCAGGGTTTGGTTGTGCCAGGAAAACAGGAACGGCCTGGAATGGGACTGTTGTCCAGAGCATGCCAAGGGAGGGGCTGCTGTGTGGAGGGGTGTGCTATGAGAGTGGCCACTGGGGGCAGCGAGTCCGCAGGGCAGAGCTATCCTGCAGCGTGTCCACTGCGGGGCAGCCGTGCCCCCAAGAGAGTGGCCGGCAGGGCCGGGGCTCCGCTATCTTGCCTGCCACCAGACGAGGTAAGCAGCCCCCCTGCTCCAAACCCCTCCCCGCTGCTCTTGACCATGGCGCTGGCAGGGGGGAAGGTCCATGCGGCAAGGAGGGGGGTGGGAGGATATAGAAGGCCCCTAGTGGCCAGGGGCAGGACTGGGGGGAGGGAAAACCTCACCAGATGGGACCCTCCGCCCTGAGCGCCTCCGCCCTTACTCTTGCACCCCCCACACCCCCAGCCTCCTGCCCTGCCTCCTACACCCCCAGGCCGTGCCCTGACACCCCCCCCACACACTGCCAGCCCCCTACCCCGCCTCCTACACCCCCAAAACCCTGCCCTTAACCCCCCCCACACACTGCCAGCCCCCTGCCCTGCCACCTACACCCCCAGGCCCTGCCCTGACCCCCCCCACACACACTGCCAGCCCCCTGCCCTGCATCCTATACTCCCCAGGCCTTGCCCTGACCCCCCCCACACACACTGCCAGCCCCCTGCCCTGCCACCTACACCCCCAGGCCCTGCCCTGACCCCCCCACACACACTGCCAGCCCCCTGCCCTGCATCCTATACTCCCCAGGCCTTGCCCTGACCCCCCCCCCCACACTGCCAGCCCCCTGCCCTGCCACCTACACCCCCAGGCCCTGCCCTGACCCCCCCCACACACACTGCCAGCCCCCTGCCCTGCATCCTATACTCCCCAGGCCTTGCCCTGACCCCCCCCCCCACACTGCCAGCCCCCTGCCCTGCCACCTACACCCCCAGGCCCTGCCCTGACCCCCCCCACACACACTGCCAGCCCCCTGCCCTGCATCCTATACTCCCCAGGCCTTGCCCTGACCCCCCCCCCCACACCCCCCCCCCCACACTGCCAGCCCCCTGCCCTGCCTCCAATACCCCCAGGCCCTGCCCTGACCCCCCCCCCCCCCACCCCCAGGCCCTGCCCTGACCCCCCCCTCCACACACACTGCCAGCCCCCTGCCCTGCATCCTATACTCCCCAGGCCTTGCCCTGACCCCCCCCCACACACTGCCAGCCCCCTGCCCTGCCACCTACACCCCCAGGCCCTGCCCTGACCCCTGCCCCCCCCCCTCCCCGCCCCACACACACACTGCCAGCCTCCTGCCCTGGAGGACCCGGCAACGCCAGGTAAGTCTTCTCGCGACATCACGCAAAGCCAGGTGCAGCAGGGGTGGGTTGGAGAGATTCCCCTTGTGTTCCCGCTTCTGCCTGAGGAGGGGGCTGTGGGAGGCCCCGAGCTAGTTCCTGTCACGGGGATTTCTGTAGCTCCTGGGGGTCCCAGCGTTCTGCGCCCCCGGCCCCGGGCTGTCTGCCAGCCCCGCGTTCGGCCCGTTGGCCTCCCCCAAGCCGAGTGACCAAACGACCATGGCAGCAGCCAACACACGCTGCAAGTGGCCAAGACGTCGGCCCCTGTCCTGTCCACCTCAGACCCGGCTGCCGCGCGCCCCGGAGCTAGGAGGGGTGTGCCGAGGCCTCACAAACTGGTGCCAAGCCCAGCCATCCAGCGCCCCATGGCACCATCACCCCAGAGCTCTGCTGGACGGAGACTAGTTCCCGCTCTCAGTGCCGCTATTCAAAGCCGACCCTCGTGACTCACCAGTCTCCTCCATGCCCACGCGGTCCCTGTACAGTGGGGACAGCGAAACTGTTGGCCCCTGGGGAGGTGCTGAGTGGAGGAGGAAACATCTTGAGGAAACTGTGGAACTCCTTGCCACAAGAGACCCCGGGCCTCGCCGCATTCAGGGTCACACGCCCAACCCAGCCCCTCAACGCGTCCTTCATGCTCTGCCCTCGCTCCCTTGCACACCTGCCTCACGCACGGCACGCTCACTCTCTTGCACACTTATCCGGAGACGTGTTGCACGCCTACCTGCAGACATGCTGTGCATGCTCAGCTCCCACCTGGAGACACATGCTCCCCTTCCCCTAGCCATGTGCTGGCACTTCATTAACCAACCAATCGGTTCTTCGGGCAGGACAGAGGGAAATTGCTGTTGCCTGGGAGGTGCCGGGATGCACCGGGGATGGGGTTGTTCCAACGAGCTGTCATTTTCCTCGGCCACAGAGGCCTGGAAGGCCAGCCTGGCGCTGGGCCGAGCCAACCACAGACAGTCTTGTCGATGGGCTGTGTGGCTGGTAAGCCCCGAACCATAATGCCGGGAACCTGCGCTGGCCGGCATCCCTTGATCCTGCCTCGCCATGGACTCTGGGGCCCATCTCTCCTCACTGCTGCTGGCCGTGGCCGGGCAGCGTCTCTCCAGCCCCAATGGCGCCAGGACCCAATGGCAGGACTTGCTGCTGGGAACATCGGGCAGCGAAGTAGCGGGTGCGAGCCAGAGGCACACGGGGGCAGGCTGTGGTGAGGGGGCTGGAGGAAGCAGGCTGGGTGTGACCCCAATCCAGGGCGTGCAGGGATTAGCTGCAGGGCGGGTGAGCTAAGCAGGCCACGGGTGGGGCGTCTGTCTAAACGTCCTCTGGAATTCCCTCCTCCTCCTCAGGGGTCCTGCGCGAGGTGGAAGGACGCAGCCAGCTGGGGGCCCCCTTGGCAAGATGGGCCTGAAACAGCTGCTGATGGTAGCCCCCGGGGGCGGCCGCAAGGGACATGGGGAGAGACAGCCTCCTACTGGCCTCTCGGCCCTGCAGGGCTCCTATGCTGGGGAACCCCTCCCTGGCCCATGGGCTAGCTGCAGGGGGGCTTTCCCAGGCAGGATAGATCGCAGGGGGTCAGGGACACAGTTCCCGGCTCTCTCCCGGCTTTGAGGGCGGCCATGTTGTATCCCTCCCCAGCCCCACCCCTGCAGCCTCTGCCTCAGCATCCCTCAGCGGCGGAGCTGGGTGTGGGGCCCGGCGCCTCAGCAGCAGTGTCATGACCCGCGAGGGACAATCCCCTTGGACGCTCGAGCCCAAAGATGGGGAGGGACATGGGACCAGCTCCCCATGACTATCACTCCTGTAGGGTTGGCAGGAGCGTTGCCAGGTGTCCGGTTTTCGCTCGGACCGTCTGATAATTGCATCTTCTGTTCAGTTAAAAAAACCCCAGAAAACACTCGACATGTAAAATGTCCGTTATTTTCTGTTTTTCTCAGACAGAAGGCCGGTGGGGACATGTTTGCCCTGGCGCGCCTGGCGGGGGTGGGTGTGGACAGGGCTGGCCCGTGCGTATCGGCCGACTCAGCCGTTGCCTTCCACGGGGCGCCCAATGATGATGTCATGCCATTGAGGGCCATGCAGACGGGGACGCCTGTTGTGCGTTCTGCCTGGGGCGCCAGATACCTGGTCCCCAGTTTTGCTCAACCAATTTTTTCCCCCACTATGTTCGGGATTTTTGGTGAAAGTATCTGGCAACCCTAGTTGACAGAAACACCCCACGGCGATCAGGGCCCCAGGGGGTGGTAGGAGCTCCTCTTCAATGGGCCTAAAATTTGAGGCACGGTGGCCGAACAAACATGGGGGTGGGCAGAGGCCTTTGCACAATGAGTAACTTGATGAATCCACATGACTTCTTAGCTTCCCTTAACCTTTGCCTCCTACCCCTGGAAAAAGTGGAATCTCCTTGGTGCTGTTTCGGGAGGTTTTTCCTGTAATCACTGAAGAAGGAGCAGCAATAGTTCTATCTCCCAGGATCTCCCCTGCTGGGTCTGGGCGTTGCAGGCCATGCAGCCTTTGTCATAACGCCTTAAGTGAGCTGTCGTGGGCGTTTAATTTAGATTTACTCCGACAGGTTGTGTCCGTTAATTAAATATCAATTGATTGTTCAGAGAACACTTCCTTGGGTTTATCGCGTTTCTGCGAGACAAATCAAAGTGCCATGTCATTAACTCACAGCTATGCGATCCATACATAATGGCGCTCTTATTAATACAGTCGAGTTACGAGGAAGTTTTAGACAATTAATATTTGTGGGATAGTTCGTATCAAGTTAATTACGTCAGGGTTATGTTAACAATGCGGACATCTGATAAGCTGGATAATTAACGTCTTTCTAGTTAGCATTGTCCCTGGTGCCAGTTAAATGTCAGCTGTGTCTTAGTGGCCATGCTGGCTTTAATTATATGTGGGCTACAAACGGATTTGTTTGTTACATGATAACTAGACTCACACTCTTATCATACCTGAGTGATCCCTGTATAAACAGCTGCCACGTTTCCTCTCAGAGGTGGCTGCATTTCAGTGATGGGTGAGTGAGCCCTGTATAAACAGCCGCCATGTTTCCTCTCAGAGGTGGCTGCATTTCAGTGATGGGTGAGTGAGCCCTGTATAAACAGCCGCCATGTTTCCTCTCAGAGGTGGCTGCATTTCAGCAGCAGGTGAATAAGCCTCCTGTATATGTTTTGCTTAGGCTTTGGAGTAATAATATCCTGGATGATTTTATTTAAAAGCACTTCCCTGCCCTGCTACAATCAAGACCTCATTGTACGAGGCATGCTAAAAACACATCTCCGCTGAAAGTGCTGCATTGTAGCTGTGTGACTGTAGCGCTTTAATGAAGACACTCTATTCTGATGGGAGAGTTTCCCCGTCCGTGTAGTTGTCACCTCCCCCACAGGTGGTAGCTGTGGTGGCAGGCAATGCGCTTCGGCTGACATAGTGCATGGGGGCAGGGGTAGGCTGGTAGAACTGCATCATTCAGAGGTATGGGCTTTTCAGGTCCCTGAGCGACCTAACTCCAGTATCGGTCTGTAATGTCAATCCGACCTAAGAGTCAGCTGGTACCCGGATGAGGTACCGTTTTAAACAGGCAGTACAGATTTTTTATCCCTATATACAGACCTTTAGCAGTATAACTCCATCCCGCAGGGGTGGGGAAAACCCGGTTGTAGGAGGGTTGTAGGATGTGAGAAGCAGCCAGCAGGGCAGTGGCAGAGAGAGGCGAGAAGCGGCCAGCAGGGCGGCGGCAGAGAGAGGCGAGAAGCGGCCGGCAGGGCAGTGGCAGAGAGAGGCGAGAAGCAGCCGGCAGGGCGGCGCCAGAGAGAGGCGAGAAGCGGCCGGCAGGGCGGCGCCAGAGAGAGGCGAGAAGCGGCCGGCAGGGTGGCGCCAGAGAGAGGCGAGAAGCGGCCGGCAGGGCGGCGCCAGAGAGAGGCGAGAAGCGGCCGGCAGGGCAGAGGCAGAGAGAGGCGAGAAGCGGCCGGCAGGGCGGCGGCAGAGAGAGGCGAGAAGCGGCCGGCAGGGCGGCGGCAGAGAGAGGCGAGAAGCGGCCGGCAGGGCAGAGGCAGAGAGAGGCGAGAAGCGGCCGGCAGGGCGGCGGCAGAGAGAGGCGAGAAGCGGCCGGCAGGGTGGCGGCAGAGAGAGGCGAGAAGCGGCCGGCAGGGCGGCGGCAGAGAGAGGCGAGAAGCGGCCGGCAGGGTGGCGGCAGAGAGAGGCGAGAAGCGGCCGGCAGGGCGGCGGCAGAGAGAGGCGAGAAGCGGCAGAGAGAGGCGAGAAGCGGCAGAGAGAGGCGAGAAGCGGCCGGCAGGGCGGCGGCAGAGAGAGGCGAGAAGCGGCCGGCAGGGCGGCGGCAGAGAGAGGCGAGAAGCGGCCGGCAGGGCAGAGGCAGAGAGAGGCGAGAAGCGGCCGGCAGGGCGGCGGCAGAGAGAGGCGAGAAGCGGCCGGCAGGGCGGCGCCAGAGAGAGGCGAGAAGCGGCCGGCAGGGCGGCGGCAGAGAGAGGCGAGAAGCGGCCGGCAGGGCGGCGGCAGAGAGAGGCGAGAAGCGGCCGGCAGGGCGGCGGCAGAGAGAGGCGAGAAGCGGCCGGCAGGGCAGAGGCAGAGAGAGGCGAGAAGCGGCCGGCAGGGCGGCGGCAGAGAGAGGCGAGAAGCGGCCGGCAGGGCGGCGGCAGAGAGAGGCGAGAAGCGGCCGGCAGGGTGGCGGCAGAGAGAGGCGAGAAGCGGCCGGCAGGGCGGCGGCAGAGAGCAGCAAGCAGGCAGGTGGCAAGTGACCAGCGGAGTAAGATGCCTCTTTACCTCCCGCTCTCGGGCCGGGAGGTGAACTCTGGGGATGCCCCTCTCAACTCTGGGCCTGCCCTGGCCAAGGGCAGTGACTGTGAGTGGGTGCAGGGAAGGGCTGACACGTGAAGGGCGTTTCCATTGCTGGGTTTAAAAACCCAAGAGGAAAAGGACACTGCCCAACCGACTTGGGTGGGGCTTTTACTCCTGGTTTAGGTTTGTTTGCCTGGTGTTTTCCCAAATGAATGCCACCTTCATTCCCTCCATTTTAGTACGAGTTTCTTTTCCGCACTCAGACTCGCTGCTGGCGCGTGGGGGGGCATTGCCTCCCAGAGGTGCCCTGGGTTGGGGTGTGAATTTCCCAGGTTACGGACTGGGGGGCTGGAGAGGAACCCCTAGATATTGAACCCGGCCTGGCTGCTGTTGGCTCCACCTGGCAGAAGGGTTTATCACTAAGTAAACAGGGTTCCCAACTTCCAATTAATTCTTCAAAGTGACTGTCAGTTCCTGGCCCCCATCCTGCAGGGTGACATCACTGGTTCATGTGGCTGTCCCCAAGGGGCACTTCGTGGGCGGGGCTAGCACCTCTGATGGCAACCCCTGGAACCACCAGCAGTAGGATGTTCACAGCTGCCAAATGGCAGAGGCAGATTTGAACTCTCCCCATGCTATGGGATGGAGCTGATCCCCCAAGGCACAAAATCGGCCTCCGTTCCCGGGTCATTCGGGTTGGCGACGGCTGGGGCAGAGCCACCTATGGTTTTCCACATGGGTGGCATGTTTGTCTCTGGGCTTTACTCCTCAAAACACAGGTGTTACCCATTGAAATTATTAGGCAGCAGGTGTAAAACAAACAGAAGGAAGCACTTCACGCAATGCACAGTCGACCTGTGGAACTCCTTGCTGGGGGATGTTGTGAAGGCCAAAGTTATAACTGGATTCAAAAGAGATCTAGATAAGTTCATGGAGGAGGGGGTCCATTTGGGGCTATTAGCCAAGATGAGTGGGGACACAACCTCTTGCTGCCAGAAGCATTAAATTGATGACGTGGCTCTGGAGAATCTGACACCGGCCACTGTTGGAAGAGGATACTGATCGAGGTGGACGATTAGTCTGACTCACTGTGGTTGGTTTTATGTTTTCATGGCCGCCACCGGAGCCCCTCCTCCTGGCTCCATTTCTTAGGCCACGTCTTCACTTCCCAGCAGATCAACGCAGCTGTGGGGGCTCATCCGGAGTTCAATTTAGTGTGTCTAGTAAAGACCCACGAAATAGAACCCAGAGGGCGGCGCCCTATGGACTCTGAAACTCCTGCTCCTCGCGAGGAGTAAGGGAAGTCAACGGAGCATTTCTTCCAGCTGTGAGGATGGCGCAGGAGCTCGGCTTAAGGTACCTCGGCTCCATCTACGTTTTTTTTACACACCTGGCGTTGTGTGCCGCTTAAGCCGACCTTCGGCTGTAGGGTGGACCTAGCCTCACTGTGTTGAAGAAGTCACACCCCATAAACAAGTCTCAGAGGCATGGGCAATGGGGGATCCCATGGGTTGGGGAGGCAAACCCCGCCCCCAGCCCTGCCCACTAGGGCTCAGGCTCCACCCCCCATCCCTCTCCAGCCTCCTCCCCCCCACCCTCACAATGTGTCTGCTGGCCCTTCCCCCCTCCCTGCCCCAGGATAGCACCCCCCCAACGTCCCCTGGCTCTGGAGAGCCAACAGGCGGCGTGGCCCCGGAGCTCCGGAGAGCCGGCTAGCAGGCATGGCACAGGGCTGGGCATGGGCGGGGCCAGGGGTGGCCTAGGGTACCCACCGCCCATGCTCGGAGGGGTCGCCGTGTTAGTCTGTATCTGCAAAACCGACGAGGAGTCCGTGTTGGAGCCTAACCCCTGAGCATCACCCCACCTGCAGCTATTCCTCCGGGGTGTGCGTGCGACTGGCCTGCGGGGACCAGGACTTGCCACAGAGATCTCCCTCGGCGTTACGGTGCAGCCCCAGCTGGTTAGCGCGCCGGGACAGCATCCCTGCTCCGGACACCCAGGGTGCGTGCCAGTGGCAGGGGCTTAGGACAGCTCCTCGGGGCGATTCCGTGGAGGAGGATCTGGGATCCAGTGTAGCCAGCCTTAGTAGGAGCCCGTCAATCCCAGTCTGCCAGATCTGCCGGCTCCGGGCCTGAGACACACTCGGTCCAGGGGTGGAGGGCCCGTGTTCTTCGGCTGCCCTCTGCGTGTGTCTGTCTCTCCCTCCCCCCACCGGGGCATAAATAAAAGATTCGCCGTATGTACCTGGCCTGTTTGTCGTGGTGAAATATTCATGGGCTGCTGATTAAGTTTTCAGCAAGGGCCCAGCCATCCAGGTGTGCTGCGGGGCTCCAGCGGCGAGGAAGGAGTTGGCACGTGGAGTTGCTGATCATAACTTCTAACCCTTCCCCCCATTTGGTGTATGCTCTGGGGTCCCAGGAGCGGATATGGGGTAGGTTGCTGCGCCCTCCAGTTTATAGGCTGGAGTCCCATCTCTGTGCTGCCGGACGGGGGCGTTTCTATTCATCTCTCCCCCACATCCTTAGATGGTTGCTCTGGGTAGTGACCAGCAAGCCATGGCCTGCCTCAGCTGCTAATTCCTGCCAGCTGGGTTCACAGCCAGCTGCGGGAGCAGAGCGGGGAGCCGTTCCTGGCTCTGGGGCCCTTCCTTGTGAGTGCAGAGGAGGAGAAAATGCGTTTTCGAGCCTTGTCCTAGTGGGCAGAGAAAGCCTGGCTCTGCGGTCGCTGGCTTGTGACCTCGGATCGATGGGGGAGATGGGTTCCAGCCAGCCCTGGGTACAGGGGAGGGCTCCTTGGGTGCTCAGGGAGGCAGCTGGCAAACTTCCCCTCAGAGAGGAGGGTGCTGAAGCCGGACCCGAGAGAGCTGCTTGCACTTGTGTGGTGAACAGGACAAAAAAGGCCTCCAACAATCTGACACAAGATCCACACCCCTCCCAAGTCACCGTGTGTCACTCGCTGGGGTGCCTGGCAGGGTCTCCGCCTGTGGCACTGTGTGGTTCAGTCTGCCGAGGGCTGCGTTACCACGGTCTCCTTCTGGTTGTTGGCCATGGCGGTCCGCAGGGGGTCAGACCAGATAACTGGGGCGCAGAGGTGCTGGCTCCGTGGGTGTTCCAGGGCTCGAGTGCCCGTGGGCGGGGGGAGAAATGTTGGTGCGCAGCAGCAATGTGCCCTCTGATCTTTTTCATCCATGTGCGGAATATTTTTTTCGACGTGCACCGTGGCACGTACACATGTGCACCACCAACAGAAACAAGAGTCAAGCTGTGGGTGCCCTGCCAATCCGCGGGTCGGCATTGGACTCTCTCCTGCGCGGCCGCACAAGTGCACAGCTCACGGGGAACGCTGCTCAGCACCCGCCAAGCACAGCTGAGAGGACCAGGGATGGTGTGGTGGTGCCGCTGACCAGCTCCTTGGCAGCACCCCTATCAGCTAACGGGTGGCGGTTCAGGGACGGGGGAGCTGGAGGGAGCCTGGGGGAGTGAGTCTAGTAGGGGCAGGAAGCGACAGGGTGAGGGCAGAGCCTTGGTGGAGAGGGTGGAGTGAGGGCAGGGTCTCTGGGTAGGAGGCGGGGTGGGACGAGGGGCGTGGAGGCGGGGCCTTGGGGGGGAGGGGCAAAGAGGGGCGGAGCCTCAGAATGAAGTACCCGGGGGAGGGGGAAAGTAAAAGTCGGCCCTTGTGCTAGGGCGTCTCTTCAGGCCGTAAACGCTGTGGCTCTACTAGGGATGTTAATGGGTTAACTGGTAGCCCAGCTAGGCTGGACCAACCTCCACCCACTGCGGGTCAGGGGCTGCTCCAGCCCAGCCGGGCCGGACATGCCACACCATGGTCCCCCCCCCCCCCAGTTTCTACTCTGCTTTCCCCTCCCCCTCACTTGCTGCTTTTCCCATCTCCCCCTTCCTGCAGCCCCACTGAAGGTAGGAGGTGGCCTGGCTGAGTAGGGGCTGCTGTGGGTGACGATCCACCAGCAGGACCTGGACTTTAGGGGTCTGGTCAGTAGCTCCCATGGTGGCCTGTGGCTGAGGCCCTCGGCTGGGCACTAGAACGAGGTTCTAGTCTAGGTGCTGCTGTTGTCCAAAGCTGACATCCCCATTGACCTCAGTGGGCGTTGGCCTGAAATGAGTCTCCTCTGAAGGCCAGCAAGAGGGGCACCGCCTGGCTTCGTGGGGTGCGGCGAAAGGGGCTGCTGCCTTCAAGTGGCCTGTGACTTGTCTGGCAGCGGAGGAAAGGGCATGGCTGGGCCCCATGGAGCTGCCTTGGGAAACTGACATTGACACTTTGCACATCCTGATTCTTGCCAGCAGGGGGTGCTGCATGCAGCCCCAGGGCTGGAACAAGCTAAATGGGAATGCCCTAGGGGAAGAGATGGGGAGCAGCTCCCCCACCCAGCTTGTGCGTGAGTCATGGGAGAATCCAATTCACAAGCCTGGGAGCTAGGACTCCTGGGCTCATTCCGTCTCTGTGCCTCAATACCTCTCCCTGCCTCCCAAGGCTCACATCTTGAATTTGCTTGGAGTTTGTGGCATGCCTGGAGATGCGTACATGCAGGTTGCCAGTAAAGGAGGATAAGGATGAGATTTTATTACCCTAGCTGGTACTACTGAAGATGTTGTTTGTCATAGAATTAGCTAGTATTCTGTTGGACCCTTTCTGAGCTGTTTTCCTGCAGCAGAGGGTTCCACAGGTTACCTAGGTTGCACTTTCTGTTACCCATTCAGAAAGTGGGATCGAGGTGCCCAGACATTGGGCAGCCCTATGAAACCCCAAGGTAGCGCTTTTCAGGGGCATCGGAACAAGCTCTCAGCACTGCAACCCACTGCATGAATCTGATGCGGGAGAAGTACGGGACCTGACGCTGACCTGGGTCTGAGGTGAAGCAACATCTCTCATGAGCACGAGCAGCCCAGCCAACTGGGCTCCGATGCAGCGGAGGAGGAGATGTCTGCAGGGAGTAAGGTACCAGCGTTTGGCAGGTGATACTGCGGAACAATATTTAAGCTCTGGGCTATGATGGAGGTATGAGCCAGGCTCAAAAACCTTCTATAGGAGAGGGCTTTAGGATAACAAACTTAAAGAAGATTTGGGTAGAATACACCTTTCTTTCTTTCTTTCTTTCTTTCTTTCTTTCTTTCTTTCTTTCTTTCTTTCTTTCTTTCTTTCTTTCTTTCTTTCTTTCTTTCTTTCTTTCTTTCTTTCTTTCTTTCTTTCTTTCTAGCTCTTCCTCCATTTACTTTTTCTCATACCTTCCTTACCCCACCCCTCTGCTTTCCTCCCTGTCCTATTTTCCTTTCACCTCTGGATCTTCCTGGCAGAGTCGGGAGTGGGCATGCATATCCAGCGAGGCCACCCTGTGCCATGTTCCTCCCAAATCCACCAGGCCGCGGCCTGCATTGCCTGCTTGCTGCATCAATATTTCAGGCGCAGAAGTGGCTTGTCTCGGGGGAAGGGGCATTAGCTCAGGCTGAAGTAGCACTGGACAGGCAGCAGAGGGGGAAGAGTGAAAGCTGCCACAATAAACAAGCAAAAGGCTGCCAGAAACACAAGGCCAGCATGAAATATTCATCCCTGTCAGGCTGCTGCCGCTCTGGAAGGCAAGTGTGGGGACCCTGGTGCAGCAGCACCTCCCCAGGTCTGCTCTCGCTACCCCGGCCATCAAAAATGCACAGCCTGACAAAGTTTGGGCTCTCGTTAAAGATGCATGATCCTATTTTTGTACCGCCCGGGTCCATCTGTCGCCGCATCTCTCTCCCCGGCGAACCTTGCAGGAGGGGGCGAGGAGGGGAAGCGGAGGAGGTTTTGTAGCTTGTAGGGATGCGAGTGCTCCGCTACAGCTGAATCTCTGTTCACGGGGTCTCCTCTGGGGAAGTTACCGGGTGTCGTGGGGATAACTGGCCGGGTCAGGAGAGTGCCCCCTTGCAGCGGCCTGTCTCATGAGTACTGCCTGTGACAGGTGAGAAGGGGCTGGCTGGGAACACTCCTGTGGCCTGTGGCTTTCAGACGCTGATGTTGCATCCAAATGGGAATATTTTGCAGAGATGATAGTGACCAACTTCCCATAGAAGACAGGCAATTTCCCTGCTACTTCCCTGTCCCCTGTCCCACCTCCTCAGCAAGGACTGGCCTGGAGTCCTGGACTCTGGGGTCTGCAGCCCCAGATCAGCCCCCCAGGCAGCTGGTCTCAGTGACACGCCCCGCGTCCGCAGCTCTGTATCTGTAGGCTTGCCAGATGCTCTCAACAAAAATCCCGAACATGGAAAACTTGGTTGAGCAAAAAAAAAAAAAAAAGAGTGGGGAGGAGACCAAAGTTGTTGAGCAAGAGGGGAAAAAAAAAAAAGGTCACTGCCCCGCACTCCTCACTCCCCCACCAGATGCAGCAGGGGATGTCCCTGCTGGGACCCAAATACTGAGCAGTCTGGGCAAAAACCGGATACCTGGCAACTCTGTATCTGCCCACCAAACAGGGCCAGGCGCCTCAGTGGAAGCTGCAAGCAGCCCACTCGTGGACAATAATGGAATTGCCTGCTCATGGGGGAACTTTCTTCCTAAATCCCACCAGTTGGTGCCAGGCTTTTCCCCTGGATGCATGAGCATTCAAATCTCTTCTCCATTGGTATTCTGTCTATGCATAACCCTAGAGGCTCTCCTGGTGCCTAGAAATCACTGCCCCTGCTGTGTGCCTGGCCTTGACAATATCATGAGGCAGTGAGTTCCAAAGGCTTGTGGTGTCTGGCTTTAAAAAAAAAAAAAAAAACAACAACACCTGGTTGCCTTCCTTTGCCTTGAATGGTGCTGTCCTCAAATTTCACCGGGCGGCCCCTGGTTCTAGAACGATGAGAAATAGCTCCTGGCTGACCTTGGCGGGAGGTGAGGGAGGATGTGGCCCATGGATGGGAAGCTGTTGGATATGGGGGAAGGTGGAAGAAAGGGGGCAGTGGGGAAGGGATGAAGGAGAGGGGACTGGAGATTGGGGGCAGGGAGAGGGAACCCCACATGCAACATTCCCTTGGCGGCAGCAGTTGGGGTGTCTCCATTAAACTATCAGTATCTTCCTTCAGGCACCCCCCAAATATCCCTCCCTGTTCCCTGCCCCTCTTGTCTCCCCCCCAGCAGTGAGCTCTATTTGGGAGCTTGAAATATGGTAGCCCTAGGGCTCGCTCTGTCCTCACAGCCTTGGTTTCTGGAGCGGCCTACAGCCGCTGCCTGGGCTGGACACCAGAGCTCGGGCCATGTGACTGGGAGTCCGGCATGATGGGGCTGGACCAGGGCAGCTGCGCTCCGTGTGTGGGGAGAGCAATGGCAGGTCGCTGGGAGGCAGCTGGGGTGTGGCTGGGCTGCTGAGAGGCAGGTGCGGGGAGCTCATGGGCACCAGGCCTCGGGAGGAGGGGAGGGCCGGCTCCAGGGTGCACTGCCGGCAGGCACAGAACAGAGGCAAGAGCATGACTGGAGTGCAGCTCAGCAGGCTGCCACCCGGCCTGTCTGGTCAGCTCCGGGGCTGGAACAAGCCAAATGGGAATGCCACAGGGGAAGCGATGGGACAGCCCCGGCTCTCACAGCATAGAGAGCCCCCCCTCCCCAGTTTGAAAACCTCAGTGTTAGATGGGAGGCAGAAATCTGGGGGGAGTCGGGGACACACGTCCCCACATGTTCCCTCCCCACGTCGCCTCTAGGGGTGCAAATGCCATTGCTCGCCAGGGCACTGCAATGCTGAGGGTGTTGGGCAGGGGACCCGTGAGGTTACCCCGCCAGCTCCAAGCCACTGAGTCATAGAATCATAAAATCACAGAGCTGGAAGGTCATCGAGTCCAGCCCCCTGCCCACGGCAGGACCAACCCCAACTCAATCAACCCAGCCAGGGCTCTGTCAAGCCGAGACTTAAACATCTCTAGGGATGGAGACTCCACTGCTTTCCTAGGGAACCCAGCCCAGTGCTTCCCCACCTCCTAGGGAAATAGTTCTTCCTAATATCCAACCTGGACCTCTCCCACCACAACTTGAGGCCATTGCTCCTTGTTCTGCCATCTGCCCCTACTGAGAACAGCCTCTCGCCAGCCTCTTTAGAACCCCCCTTCAGGAAGTTGAAGGCTGCTATCAAATCCTCCCTCACTCTTCTCTTCTGCAGACTAAACAAACCCAACTCCCTCAGCCTCTCCTCCTAGGTCATATGCTCCAGCCCCCTAATCATTTTGGTTGCCCTCCGCTGGACCCTCTCCAATGCGTCCACATCCTTTTTGTAGTAGGGGGCCCAGAACTGGACACAATACTCCAGATGTGGCCTCACCAGAGCCGAATAAAGGGGAATAATGACTTCTCTAGATCTGCTGGCAATGCTCCTCTTAATGCAACCTAATATGCCATTCGCTTTCTTGGCTACAAGGGCGCCCTGTTGACTCCTATCCAGCTTCTCATCCACTGTAACCCCCACCGAGATCCACTAGGTGTGCAACTGGCTCTCCAGACGGTGTCCCGCCCCACTGGGTAACGTCCAGGCCTGCTCTGGTGGTGGAGTGGGTTGGATGAGCGCCCTGCTCTTGGATAGCTGTGTTCAAATCCCCCGGACGGGGGAGGAAGGGGCTGGGTTACGTGTGTCCTTCCTGGGTAACGGGAATCCCACAGGACAATCCCTCCTTCCCAGGGACAGAAGATGAGGAAAAGACCCCCACCCCCGCCTTACTGATAGGTTTTCACAGATGTGTGGTGATTAAAAAACAACTCTTCATCAAGATAATGGGCTGGTAAGAGCTGCTCATTGTATTTTCTTATGCAAATGATTTTCCTTCGTCTTGTGTATGAGCTAATTATCATTCCCAAATCAATAAACTCTAGGTCAAAAGAAAGGGAGGCCATTTTTCTTTGCTCGGTGACTTTACTGGGAGGGCTAATTGAGCCAGGGTTCAGCGGCTGGACATTTTTTTCTCCCTTGCTTTCTTTTGGGCCTTGTTCACAGCTGATGAATTTCCAGTGAGTTGTTTCCTCGGCATGGGCGTGTGCGTGTCTCTCTGATTTAATGGGGATGGAATAATCATCATAAGCGTGTTGTTAGGAGGCTGCACAGTGGTGGGTTGTTTTTAAACTGTCTCCGAATTGGGTTCTGGGATCGCCACTGTCCTTTGGAAAAGGAAGACTCTAGCCTTTGTGGTTACAGTGTCTCCAAAATGTGAACGGAATGAAAAATAAGTGTCACATGCCTGAGCTTTCCCCACCCTCTCTGAAAGGGATGAACACCCCAATCCAGCTCAATGGGGTGTTAACTCTGAATCATAATGATGACACTAAAATATCATATAAAGCAAGAAGGGGCCACTGTGGTCAGCTAACCTGCTCTCCTGTATAACACAGTTCTAAGGAGTTCCATGAGTTAATTCTTGTTGCAACTAGAGCAGCTCTTAGCAAAACAGCCCAGCTTGATTTAAAAATGCCCAGGGATGGAGACGCCACCCCGGCCCGTGTTCCAGCGGTCAGGTACCCTCGCTGTTAAAAATGTGCACCTGAGTTCCAGTCGGAATGTGCTCAGCCATTGGTTCTCATCGTACTTGGCGCGCTAGAAGGACGAAACATTTGTGGAACCAAATCTGACTCTTTTCTCATTCCCAAAATACGTGCAACTTCTAAAATGGGAATGAAAAATTCCAAGATGTAACAACGCGTAATTACGTGTGTAGCTGGAATGCGCGCGTGACCCTGGATGTGACCGGTTACAATGTCAGCTTCACAGACCTGCGCGAAAAGAGGCAGCAGCATAAGTCTGTGAGTACGATGGTCCATGTGTGCTGTTATTAATCCTCGTGTCAATGATCAATAACACTCCGGTGTGTATTTTCTGTCATGCAAATGGGCGTTCTGCGATGGCACTCTGTTAACCCCTTGGTCTGAATTGTGATGGAGTTTGGCTCTTTGGTTGGAAAAGGTTGCCAGCCCCGGCGTAGCTGGAAAGCCGCCTGCAGCGCTCCGGTTCTTTTGTCGCGTGGAGGATTAACCAGGCGCAGCCCGTGTTTCTGAGGCTGGAGGAACCGAACGTGTTGCTGCTCTTAAGCCCGTCCTTTGCCCGCCGCGCTTCTTTTTTGGATTTGTGACGGTAGCATGTGGGACCAGACCCCTGCCGCCCCATCAACAGGGCTGCGCAGCAAGTCGAAGTGAGCGTAGTAGCGTAACAGCTGCTGTGGTAATGGGCCTGCTGCCTAGCCAACCCATGGGGCGTCGGCTGCAACTCTTGGCACCCGAGGGGCTTTGCTTGTGGCTCTCCGTCCCCCCACACCGCAGAGCCGCAATCACACACACAAATGCCCATGGCGAACTGCAGCCCTAAAAATGCCCTGCAACCACAACTCCCGTGAGACCAGCCCATGTAAAAACCTGTATATGCGGTGCACATGCACACGCATGCTAGCACATACACTAAAGACATGTGGACATGCGCGCACACAGCACAGGAACACGCATGTGCATGAACACGTGCTATGGACATATATGTCTGCTCCCACCATTGTCATGGCTTTCTGTATGCACGGACTCACATGCTATGGACACAAGAATGCAGGTGCGCACACATGTGCTAGTGATATGGGTCCACACACGCCGTCGGCCTCAGGGACAGGCATATCTGCCTGCACCCGGCCTTCATGGCTGCGAATCCACATGCCCTTTGTCATCCTCTCCCCCTCCATACACATAAATACCTATATATAAAATCATGACTGGTGTGGAAAAAGTGAATAAGGAAAACTTATTTACTTATTCCCACAATATAAGAACTAGAGGTCACCAAATGAAATGAATAGGCAGCAGGTTGAAAGCAAACCAAGGGAAGTTTTTCTTTACTCAGCGCACAGTCAACCTGTGGAACTCCTTGCCAGAGGATGCAGTGAAAGCTAGAACTTTTACTGGGTTCCAAAAAGAGCTAGATAGATTTATGGAGGTTAGGCCCATCAATGGCAATTAGCCAGGATGGGTAGGAATGGTGTTCCTAGCCTCTGTTTCCCTGGAAGTGGGAGACA
The DNA here is from genome assembly GCF_052426305.1 of Pelodiscus sinensis. NCBI lineage: Eukaryota > Metazoa > Chordata > Testudines > Trionychidae > Pelodiscus > Pelodiscus sinensis. Next base: position 4,666,277 of record NC_143053.1, read on the forward strand.
GGGGACGGATCACGTGAGGACACTGGGTTGGATGGATCTTTGGTCTGACCCTGTCCGGCCATTCTTATGTCACCTGCCAGTGAGCTGGATCCAGATTTCGCACCCCTCCCAATCTGGGTGGTGTTGGGGTCGGGGTGCTGGCGCAGGCTACACACACACTCACACATACTCTCTCCAGCGTTGTTGGCTCGAGGTCTCCTTGCTGCGAGGCGAAGCCGGGAGATGCAGCGTCAGCAGCCTGCGCATCTGCAGCAGAGGCTCCACGGTACAATGATATTAATCAGGGTTTTTCTACCGGCCTTTGGCAGGCTCCCCACGCTCGCAGCTGTGGCTGCATCCTGGGAAATAAACTCCAACAGTGCAGTCAGCAAACTCTACCCCCTCCTCCCTAATCTCTATTCCCCCCTCCTTTCCCCCCAGAAAACCCCTGCCGGTGCATTGCAGACTCCCAGCTGTTCCCAGCCCTCACCCTCCTCCCCTGATTTGCAAGCACGCTACATCCAGAGAGAACTTTCTTTGCTGTGTCTCTCCTCCCTGTGCTGCTTTCCAGCCACTCTAGCACCTCCCGGCCTTGAGTGACGCTCGGGAGAACCCTGGCAACTCGACCCTGAAACCGATCCAGCCGCTTAAACTCTGGCCTCTCCTTGGGCGTAATTTTCAACAGCAAGCTGCTGCAGCAGTCCTGCGAGAGGCTTGCTAGGCCGGGAGACTCCCAGCAGCCCCACTGGGCTAAGCAGAATCCTCGCCAGTGGTCACGCTGCTGCGCCTGATCCCCCAGCAGCAGAGCCGTGTCAGGAACAGCGCCCCCTTCTGTCCTCTTCCCACAGCCTCCATGTCACGGGGATGTAGGGTATAGGCAACTCTCAGTGACTTCCCTGCTTGTGGGGCTGCTGTTGGTTGTGGAGCAGTCTCAGTCTCAGCAGAGTAGACTCCATTGAATCTGAGGTTCAGGTAGGCCCAGACCAACATTCCCACCAATGTTGTCCACCTTTGTGCAGAATAAATTTTGTTCCATGCGCCAAGGCATGTGTGGATGTGCACCACCCATATAAACACATGCTGCTGGTGGTGGGTGCAGTGGGAGCTCTGTTAATCAGCTGGGTGGCATTTGAAGCAATCCTAGGTGGCCACCCAAGTGCTTGGCTTTCAGGGAACATAGGTCCAGTCCTGGACAGCAATGGTCCCTCTGCTTCGGGGACTCCCTGACAGACACTGGGAGAGTCCCTTGTATGGCAGTTGGCAGAGCCAGGGGCACAAACCTGTATCAACAGGAAACTGGGCACCCAGCAGCCCTGGTTTTTCCTGCACATGGGTGGCTACTCTCTCCATCCCAGAACTGGCCAACACACGAGTCTCTGCCATGACTGCTGCCCTGACAAGGCGGGTGTGTGGTTCGCATGTGGAGCCCGTGGGCGGGCCCTTTATCCCACCTGCCCCAGGGTCCCCGTTGTGACCCAACCTGAGCCTGGAGGAGGCAGGACTCAAATCCACAATCCTGTCCTCCCCAGACAGGCGCCCTATCCCCTAGGCCAGGTGCTGGGCTACTGGTCCTCCTAAGGGCAGAGTCGGGGCTGCAGCCAGCGAGTGAAGGAATTAGTTGGATGCTGGATGTGGCTAGCGCACGGAGTAAATAATGACACTAACGCACCCAGCTCTTTATGGACACAAAAGTCATTAGCCTCACAAGAGCCCTGCAGGGCCAGGCAGTATTCCTGGCAGAGGCAGCAGAGGGCCTGGGACCAGGACGTGTGTGTATGTGTGTGTGTGTGTGTCTGTGTGTGCGTGAGAGAGAGATCGAGATCGGGTTGCTACTCCTAGCGCTGCCACTGGCCCCGCATATGAGGCTGGATAAGTCACTTTCCCGTGTTGTGCCTCAGTTTCCCTAGCTGTAAATGAGAGTGATAAGCACCTCCCAACCTCTGTAAAATGCTTTGGGACTCATGGGGAACACCCCCCCCCCCGACAAGTGTATTGACAGCTAAATCTTACTAACTGGCTTGATTGGGGCAGGCACCAGTGTGTGTGTGTGCGTGAGTGTGAGTGTGGACTAGCACACTGAGGCTCCATCCCTGTTTGAGACTTCTGCTGGGAGGGGACTCTACAGTAATTCATAACCCAGAGCTCCAGCCTCCTTTCCTTGGCTTATGGCCAGGGATTCCCTGCCTCCCATAAGAACAGCCAGACTGGGACAGACCAAAGGACCATCTCGCCCAGGATCCTGTCTTCCGACAGTGGCCAGCGCCAGGGGCCCCAGAGGGAGTGAACAGAACAGGAAATAATCAAGTGATCTTTCTCCTGGCATCCATTTCCAGCCTCTGGCAAATAGAGGCTAGGGACACCATTCCTACCCATCCTGGCTCATAGCCAATGATGGACCTAACCTCCATGAATTTATTTAGCTCTTTTTTGAACCCTGTTAAAGTTCTAACCTTCACTGCATCCTCTGGCAAGGAGTTCCACAGGTTGACTGTGCGCTGAGTAAAGAACAACTTCCTTTTGTGTGTTTTAAACCTGCTACCTATTCATTTCTTTTGGTGACCCCTTAGTTCTTATGTAATGGGAACAAATAATTAACTTTTCCTTATTCACTTTCTCCACACCTGTCATGATTTTATAGAGATCTGTCATCTCCCCCCTTAGTCTTCTCTTTTCTAAGCGGAAAAGTCCAAGTCTTTTTAATTGCTCTTCATATGGGACCCGTCCCAAACTCCTCCTCATTTTTGTTGCCCTTTTCTGAACCTTTTCCAATGCCAAGATCTCTTTTTTGAGATGTGGCGATCACATCTGTACGCAGTATACAAGATGTGGGTGTACCAGGGATTTATACAAGGGCAATAAGATATTCTCTGTCATTCTCTATCCCTCTTTTAATGATTCCTAACACTCTGTTTGCTCCCAGCCACAGACCGACATAAATGGGAGAGAAACTGAGGCAGCCCTTGAATGAGCAGCCCAGAAGTGAGGTGTGTGGGGCCGCGGACAGTCTCCTGAGAGAAGCAGCAGTGGTCTCGGTGTCGGGGTCACTTAAACGGGGTCAGGATATGACACCGAGCGTTGAGGGGCAGGAAGTAGCTTGGGGCTAGGCTGAGACCGCACAGGGCAATAACGCAGGAGGGCTGGACCCTGCATGAGGCATGACTCTGTAGGTTTCACTGGTGTTGTTTTAATCCCTGTGCTATTGTGGCCCGGCAGGTGGTGTGCGTGCGTGTGTGTGTGTGTATGTTCTAGTCCCATGCCGTGTTGTGGAGTGATCAGCACTCACTTATTCTCTTTGATTTTGTTCCTTTTGTTGTTGTTGTTTTTCACATTTCCCTGTGTCGGCAGTTTTCTTCCCTCCCCCTCGTTACAATAACAACCTGGATCCAGGCGTCCTTTGGGTTGCAAAGGACCTTTAGTGGGTCGTTCCCTCCAGCCACCTGCTCTAGGGCATCCTCCGGAGACTTCTCCGAGGTATCACTGGTCCCCTCTTCCCGCAGCGACTCCTCAGCGCACACACTAGCGCTGCACATGGGACATTCCTGGGTTTCTTGCTGGACAATGTCTAACACCCCCCCTGGTACCCCCATTTCCCTCTTGTTTTAGTAAATTCATTATTATTCAGCCCCTCTGTGTAAATGCAAAGGCTGGACACTGGCTTCCAAAGGGCAGGTGAATGGAATTGTGGCATTTCTGGGGCAGGACAGAGGGTATAATTTGGAGCATTGCGGCATTCTGGGAGTGGATGGGGCAGAATTTGGAGCACTGCGGCATTCTGGGAGTGGATGGGGCAGAATTCGGAGCACTGAGGCATTCTGGGAGTGGATGGGGCAGAATTTGGAGCACTGAGGCATTCTGGGAGTGGATGGGGGCAGAATTTGGAGCACTGCGGCATTCTGGGAGTGGATGGGGCAGAATTTGGAGCACTGAGGCATTCTGGGAGTGGATGGGGGCAGAATTTGGAGCACTGCGGCATTCTGGGAGTGGATGGGGCAGAATTTGGAGCATTGCGGCATTCTGGGAGTAGGTGGGGCAGAATTCGGAGCACTGCGGCATTCTGGGAGTGGATGGGGGCAGAATTTGGAGCACTGCGGCATTCTGGGAGTGGATGGGGGCAGAATTTGGAGCACTGCGGCATTCTGGGAGTAGGCTGGGGTGGAATTTGGAGCACTGCGGAATTCTGGGAGGAGGCTGGGGTGGAATTCGGAGCACTGTGGCATTCTGGGAGTAGGCTGAGGGAGGAATTTGGAGCACTGTGGAATTCTGGGAGGAGGCTGAGGGCGGAATTTGTAGCACTGCGGCATTCTGGGAGTAGGTTGGGGGCAGAATTTGGAGCACTGCGGCATTCTGGGAGTGGGCCGAGGGCAGAATTCAGAGCACTGTGGCATTCTGGGAGTGGGTTGGGGGCAGAATTTGGAGCACTGTGGCATTCTGGGAGTAGGTTGGGGTGGAATTTGAAGCACTGTGGCATTCTGGGAGTAGGCTGGGGTGGAATTTGGAGCACTGCGGCATTCTGGGAGTAGGCTGAGGGCGGAATTTGGAGCACTGTGGCATTCTGGGAGTAGGCTGGGGTGGAATTTGGAGCACTGTGGCATTCTGGGAGTAGGCTGGGGTGGAATTTGGAGCACTGCGGCATTCTGGGAGGAGGCTGGGGTGGAATTCGGAGCACTGTGGCATTCTGGGAGTAGGTTGGGGGCAGAATTTGGAGCACTGTGGCATTCTGGGAGTAGGTTGGGGTGGAATTTGGAGCACTGTGGCATTCTGGGAGTAGGTTGGGGGCAGAATTTGGAGCACTGTGGCATTCTGGGAGTAGGTTGGGGTGGAATTTGGAGCACTGCGGCATTCTGGGAGTAGGTTGGGGTGGAATTTGGAGCACTGCAGCATTCTGGGAGTAGGCTGAGGGCGGAATTTGGAGCACTGTGGCATTCTGGGAGTAGGCTGGGGTGGAATTTGGAGTACTGTGGCATTCTGGGAGGAGGCTGAGGGCGGAATTCGGAGCACTGCGGCATTCTGGGAGGAGGCTGGGGTGGAATTTAGAGCACTGCGGCATTCTGGGAGGAGACTGAGGGCGGAATTCGGAGCACTGTGGCATTCTGGGAGTAGGTTGGGGTGGAATTCGGAGCACTGTGGCATTCTGGGAGTAGGTTGGGGGCAGAATCTGGAGCACTGCGGCATTCTGGGAGGAGGCTGAAGGAAAATCTCGTCTAGGTTGTATCGCTGCAGCAGAACACTACCGTCTTCCATTCTGCTGGGGGTTCTGTCTAGTACAGACTCTAGCTATCCCCGGTACAGTGTAAAAGCACCATCTCCTGATACTGCATAGGGTGTTGCAAAGGGGCGCAGAGTTTCACAGGCCTTCCTCTGCGACTTCCCTGCGACGAGGCAAGGGAATACATGTCCCCGGAGGAGAGGGAGGCCCTGGAGTTGGGCCCACCAGGAATCAGGCACCTACACAAACCTCCGAGGAACAGGGCCGCCGCGACCGGCTCAAACTCCTGCGCTGAGACAGCGTCGGTGGCAAGAGCAGGACCCAGGAGGCCTGGCTCCGAGCGTCGAGCTGCAGCCGCTCAGGAAGGGGGTGCGTGGCATTGCTGGTTATTTGGTCAAACACAGCAATAGGACACGGCAGGGTCGGATTAACGCTGTGCTTTCTTGGACTTGCACTGGGCCATGGACTTTGGGTCAGGCCCAGGGAGACCGCAATGGGGCCAGGACTTCATCCCACAGGCCAACACTACTAGTCAGCAGGGATTCGCCCCGAACATGCCGCCCGCTCGCCCTGCTTCTGTAGCTCCCACCTCCTCTCTGCACGGGGGCTGGCGCCAGGGCCTTCTCCTCGGCAGCTCCTCCGACCAGCCTCTCGGGTCATCCCTCAGATTCCACCTCTCAGCAGCCCAACGTGCCTGTCCACCCCGTTGCGGTACTGCCAGCCCCGGAGTATAAACCCCCTGGGCCGGAACCCCAGGCATCATGAGACTGGCTGGAAAATCGTGAGTTGCGGGGGGAGAAAAGACTCAAAGGCTTTGGGTTTGTCTTCTGGTTTATGGCCTCCCCTGGCAGCCTCTGCCCAGAGCCCTCGCCAGCTTGTCACTCGTCTCTCCCAGTACCCTGGGATCGGTCGCCTGTGGCTGCCCCAGCTTGCAGAGGGAGGAGCTGTCTCTGGGCGCCTGCCTGTTGACTGCAGCAGAACCATCACCGGGGCCTGAAGGGAAAACTGCCGGAGGGTCAGGCAGGAGTCCCAGGGTGTGTGTCTGTTGGCGAGAGCCGCCTGGAACGCAGCAATGGTGGAAGTGTGGGCGGCTCTGGGATTAGTCGCCCTTCAATGCCCGTGCTCTGGTGTATAATGGTGGGACACTGCGTGGGTGAGACACCAGGCGGGACGGAGCCGAAGGGGAGAGGAGGAAGGAGTAGCACTTAGCCCGCTCTCTAGGGACTATCGTAGAAATGCCGAGTGGCAGACAAGGCACAAGGCCTGCCCCCGCCTAGCTCAGTGCAGAGCCGGTGCGAGCTAGTTGTGAAGTGAAGGAGAAAGCCGCGCAGATGGGCGGAAGGTGCTGAGATTGGCTCAGCGCTTTGAGCAGCCATGAAGGCCCCGCAAAGAGAATGGAAACCGCTGTGGGCAGATTGTCAGGCTCATGGGTAGCAGGTGAAGGGCCCGTTGGGGAGACCAACCCTCAGCCCCGCCCCTTCTGCCTGAGGCCCCGCCCCTAAGCCAAACCGTACCCCTCCCGGCCTAATCCTTCCTGGCCACCTGGAGGGCAGGGGCTGCCATGCTGCAGCCCTCCCTGGTGGCCAGGCGTGTAGGCAGTTTTGGGAAGGCTGTGCCTCCCCTTGCCTGCATTACTGGCTGCCCCTGCTCAGGCCAGCTTCCTGTTCTGCCTGCCTCCTGCCTAAAACTGTGCGTAGAGAAGGGGTTGGGAAGGAGGCTGCGATGGGCCGCTGTGAATTATTTCATGAGGACAGGCGGGCTCGTTTACGCTACCGCTGAAGCCGATAAAACGTACACCGCGCGGGAGTGTGAAAAAGGCCCCTGGCTCCCCTGAGCAACACAAGTCACCGCCACTTAAAGCGGCACTCACCCTGTGCTCTGCCGCTTGCCAAGGCGGATTAACTATGCCAGCGGCAGAGCGCGTTCCTGTTGGCAAAAGCGCGTCTTCCCCAGACACAGGAGGCAGCCCAGCGGCATGAGGGCTGCTGAGGCCAGAGCAGCATCAGAGGCTGGCCCTAAAGATTTTTCTGTCCGACGTGCCGGCTGGCGGCCGCGCCGGGGATGATTTTGAAATGGGTTTTTACTCTGCAATAGCAATCCGTTCTGCCACGGAAAGGCTTCCGGGAGCCAATGCACACCCACCACTGTTTTGTTGGGGGAAGACGCCTGTTAAGTCAGAGCGGTAAAAGAACCTTTAAGTAAAACACCAGTGAAGCCAAAACTCAAAGTGCCCCCGTGCAGGACACAACTGAGCTGGGGAGGCGAGTGTTTAAAGTCACAGGTGAGTGTTTACCCTGCCTCTCTCTCTATGTTCGTGAGGCTTTTGGCATGGAGGGGGTGGCTTGAACATGTTTGGGCTCAAAGGTCTTTGCTCATGTGGGGTTATGGGACCCCCGGGTCTGCCCTCGCCGTGGGAGGACACAGGGTTAGAAAACACACAGGGGGATTTCTCCATGCTGCTCCCAGGGCAGGCTGGACACGGGGATCCGTTCGTGGCAAGGAAGGGTTTGCGATGCGAAGAGCTTTCCAAACTCAGGTGTGAATGGAGAAGGGACTTTCCGCCCCTAGGGTCACCATGGCCCAGCTGGGCTCTGGGTGCAATTTTTCTTTGTGTCCAGAGGTAGAGCAGGGAGTTGCTGGCATTCCCCAGTGACTGATATTGTCCAGGTGTATCCAGGCCTACGTGACTTCTTCAGCACTCGCTACCTACCAGCAGCGTGGGACGGAGCAGAGTGCTTTGTCCCTGCCTCTTCCACCGTGTGACACATCTCGCCATGGCGACACTCTCCATAGCCGCTTCCATGGTATCCTTGGCCACGGCCACGATTTGAGAGCACCTTTTCTGTTTGATTTTTCTGGAGAGCTTATTGGAGGACCCGGAAAAGTGAACTGGCACTTTACTGAAGCAATAAGGATGTAGAATCTTTAACTATGAAGGTTTTCCTCCAAATGGCCTATTGGGTGTTTGAGTCAAATGATCAATGGAGTCTGTTGGCGTTGATCCAAAATAGGGGGGAAAGACTTTAAAATGCTATGAATTAAAAATCACCCTTTTATTGGGGGCTTAACATCCCTGATACCATTTCCCTATCCATCCTCCAGTCAACCGTAGAGGAAAACCTGCGTGGAGAAGGCCTGAACCGCCCATGTAGTAAATAATTAGAAGAAATAACAGTTTGAATAAAATAAAACCCATCTGCAACAACACCAGCAGCAGCTCTGTCAGGCCACTTTCTACATAACAATATGATGGGGACTAATTTAGCTATAACTACTCAAGAGAGAGATCTTGGAGTCATTGTGGATAGTTCTCTGAAAACATCCACTCCATGTGCAGCAGCAGTCAAAAAAGCAAACAATGTTAGGAGTCATTTAAAAAAGGGATAGAGAATAAGACAGAGAATATCTTATTGCCTCTCTATAAAACCATGGTACGCCCACATCTTGAATACTGCTACAGATGTGGTCACCTCATCTCAAAAAAATATATATTGGCATTGGAAAAAGTTCAGCAAAGGGCAATAAAATGAGGGGTTTGGAATGGGTCCCATATGAAGAGAGATTAAAAAGATTTTTCAGCTTAGAAAAGAGGAGACTAAGAGGGGACAGGATAGAGGTCTATTAAATCTTGACGGGTGTGGAAAAAGTGAATAAGGAAAAGTAATTTACTTGTTCCCATAACGTAAGAACTAAGGGGTGACCAAAGGAAATGAATAGGCAGCAGGTTTAAAACAAACAAAAGGACGTTTTTCTTCACGCAGCGCACAGTCAACCTGGGGAACTCCATGCCGGAGGATGTGGTGAAGACTAGGACTTTAACAGCGTTCAAAAAAGAGCTAAATAAGTTCATGGCGGGTAGGTCCATCAATGTCTATTAGCAGGATGGGTGGAAAGGGTGTCCTTAGCCTCTCTGTGTCTGGAAATGGATGACAGGAGAGGTATCACATGATGATTACCTAACAAAGACGCAATTAAAAGCAGAGCCCTGATTCTTATGGCCCATCATAGCGGCTGTTTTCAAACACAGCCGTCTATTTAAGAGCGAGGGTCACGCCATCCTGCCTAAGGAGCATATGCATGTTCCGTGGCTAAGGAGTATCTGGGACTGTCAATCAGGCATCTTCCACCCGCTCTGCATCCACTTTAAGAAGAGAACTCTTTAAGCAAACAAATCAAAAGCTGGCCTGGGTCCAGAAAGCGGAGAGCTAAGCAAACAGGGGCAACTGTCAAGGGAGGTCAAATCTGTTGCCTGTCAAGAGTTCTTTGCAACCCACTGACTAACTCCTCTTTGTGTAACATGCCCAGTGTCCAGGAGCAAGACTGGTTTTGTTACAGGCCTCTCTTCTGTGGCTCTTGCTTTGGAAACTCAAATCAGGCCAATTTCACATCACGGTGAATGTTTTATTACAGCCCTCTGCTCCTTAGCTGTGGCTCTTCACTGGGAGGGGCTGCCTATATGAGGCCACTTTTAATTGTTTTTTATACTGATGGAGCCACACCAGAACAGACCATCACTGTAGACATGGAGAGGAAGGATGGTCTAGTGGTTAGGGCATGAGCATGTGGTTGGGAGGCATCAGAGTCCATTCTTTGCTCTTCCAGAGACTGCCTGGGCGTACTTGCGCCAAACCCTCAGTCTCTGGGCCCTGGTCTACACTAGGACTTTATTTCAAAATAACCCCCCACGTTTGAATTGATAAGCGGAGCATCCACACGACCAAGCCCCTTATTTCAAAATAACAGGCCACAGAATTCGAACTCTGTACTGCTGCTTGTCATCAGGAGTAACCCTCATTCCAAAATAGTTCCTTTGAAGTTGCATCCGTCTGGATGCGCCGGTGCTGCTATTTCGAAATAACAACTCCCCAGAGTCATTCAAATGAATTACTCCCCACTGCTTCCTGGGGCTCTGAGTCCGAGGTAACGCGCCCACAGTAACGGAACCAGCCTCGGACTCATTAGTGGACACGTTAGTTTGAATTTGTGACATTGGGAGTTCGTAACGTCAAATTTACTAGTTTGGAAATCGTTTCCTAGGCTAGACACGGCCTTGGTGCTGGACGGCAGGCGCGCCAGGTCTGTGCTGCCTCCATAAAAATGGTAAATCGATTAAAAATTGTGACGTGCTCCTGATGCTGCGCTAATGGAGGCCAGGCAAGGACCTGCACGAGACAGCTGCTGCGCTGGGGCTGAAAAATGACTTATCCAGCAAGTTTCCGGGTTGTTTTCTGTCCTGCTCCTAATTACAACTTAGCAGCTGAGACAACTAACGTCAGGGAAATGCGGAGGCTGGTGGTTGCAGGTGTGGAGGGGTTGCTATGTAACCTGCACTCCGAGGCTACGTCTAGACTGCAGGCTTTTTTCGGAAGAAGCTTTTCCGGAAGGGATCTTCCCAAAAAACTTCTTCCGAAGGAGAGCGCCCACACAGCAAAAGCGATCTGCTTTTTCAACAGCTTTTTTAGCGTTCACACTGAATGGATGCGCTCTTGCATGTAAGATGTGATTGCTATGGGCGGAGTGGCTGTGATGACGCACTGGGGACCCCCTGATCCTGCACCCCCGTTTGCAGCCAGATGTGACTCGGCCAGCCAGTAGAATCGAAGGGTTTATTGCTTCTCAGAGATACAGCCCAGCAAAGGTTGATGTTGACATAGGAGTGAAGGCAGACAGCCTTAGTCCTCTTGGGAAAAAGGGGGTCACAGGCCCTTGAACCCCCCTCCCTGTACTCAACTTATTCTGCTCCCTTCATGCTTCCCCCAACCAAGACTAAAGCAATCCCTCCCCCCCCCCCCGCAACTGGTCCGTGAGCCCCCAGGAAGCTCCGCCTCCTACGTTGTCCTGTGCCCAGACCAGAATTTTTGGATCTTATCAGCGTGCAGGGTGAAGAAATGGAGCAGTCACAGCTGTGAGTGACCTGTAGGAACTTGAACACGCATGGTCTCACTTCTTGAGCCCCGTGTATAATCACTCCATTGTTAATGAAAAACAGGACTGTGTAGCACTTTAAAGACTAACAAGATGGTTTATTAGGTGATGAGCTTTCGTGGGCCAGACCCACTTCTTCAGCTCAAATAGTGGAAGAAAATTTTCTTCCACTATTTGATCTGAGGAAGTGGGCCTGGCCCACGAAAGCTCATCACCTAATAAACCATCTTGTTAGTCTTTAAAGTGCTACACAGTCCTGGTTTTTGTTTCAGCTGCACCAGACTAACACGGCTACATTTCTACCACTATTCCATTGTTAATGGTTACTTTTCCAGGCCAGACCTCGAGAAGTCAGGCATGTTCACCCATAGACTCCGCCAACTAAGGAAAAAAAAAAACCTCTGAGGAAAAAGGGAGGATATGGTTAAGGAAGAATTGTGTCATTCAATAATTCAAATACTATGTCTAGACTGCAGGCTTCTTTCGGAGGAAGCTTTTTTCAGAAGAGATCTTCCAAAAAAAGTATTTCAAAAGAGCATGCCCACACTGCAAAAGTGCATTGAAAAAGTGATCTGCTTTTTCGAAAGAGAGCATCCAAACTGAATAGACGCCCTCTTGCATGTAAGCTGTGATTGCTATGGACGGAATGGCCACCAGGGTACCTGTGCTTTTTCCTCTTTCCTCTTCTTCTAAAAGAACTCCCTCTTCCCCATCCACACAGGGAAAGAGCTCTTTCACAAAAAGGCTTCTTCCTCGTAGAAAGAGGAATACCAATGCTGGAAAAGCCCCGCTGTTCTTTCGATTTTCTTGCGGAAGAACGCAATTTCAGTGTGAACGTTCCTCGAGTTTTGTCGGAAAAACAGCCGTTTTTCCGACAAGATTGTCATGTAGATCTATAGAGAGAGAAGGGAGCAAAGAAGAGTCATGGAGACACGAGAGAGAACATGCCTCACTGGGCACATGCTAAAGCTCATGGAAGACCAACATGCAGAGTGAACACACATAACGGAGCGCATGCTAATGCTCACGGAAGACCAAGATGCAGAGCGAACAGAACCAAAGGCCTCACCTCTACACATGCAGAACTCTTTTCACAGCAGCCATCCCCGTCTTGCCCACCAAGTTATTTGTTCCCCAGCACACGCTATTCCCCGTGAAAGAAGATGTGAGTTTGACCACGGGACATGAACACAATTGTGAGCTTTTTCACTAACCTTTAATATCCTGCTGCGTATTCTAATGGAAAAACATCAATCAAGACAAATGTGATGCAGGTTTCCATACGTGTATTTTGTGTGATACAACTCACACCAATTGCTCGGGCCCCTGTGGAAGCCGGTAATATCCCTTGGGATTCATGGGAATGCCTGGCTCAGGATGAGTAGCAGAATGAGGCAGGGAAGAAACCCCAACACACAGAAATGTCAGCACCCCTCATTGTCAAAGTGGTTCCTCAGGGCCTCCCTGATATTGGTGGATGTCCTCGGGGCTCCTCTGACCACGTGGGTGTCTGGCTGTTCAAAGTGTGTCTCGTTGTCCCCCACGGCCACACACTTCACCCTGACTCGCACAAATGATGTGAGCAACAGCAGGCAGCCTCCATCTAGGGACAGGATCCTCCACAAGGCCCAGACTGCCGTAGAGACACCTCCATCGGTCGGCCAACAATCGGTGCATTCAACAATCAACTCAGCCTGTTGTTGAACCGCTCCTTGCTGCTGCCCCGTGTAAGGCTTCATGAGCCAGGGCTGCAAGGTGCAGGCTACATCACCTCGGATCACAATAGGCATCTCCGTGTCCCTCAATGTCATTTTCTGGTCTGGAAAGAAAGTCCCAGCTGGCAGCTTTCTGTCCAGGCCACCGTTCCTGAAGATGCCTTCTGCACCTTTCCAGACCCCCCACGTGTATGTCGGTGAAACACCCAGGTGGCTTCACAAGCACTGATAGCACCATGGAGAAGTCCCCCTTCCGACGGAGGTGCTCTGAGACTAGATGGGGGAGGTGCAATGATGGGTAGGGGTGTTAAATTGAGATTAATTGGCTCATCAAATAGTCGATGCAATTTGCATCGACTATTCATTGAGTTGATAAGGGCGCCTCCGCTTTTGGGGTATGTCTACACTACCCTCCTAGTTCGAACTACGAGGGTAATGTATGCATACCGCACTTGCTAATGAAGTCCGGGATTTGAATTTCCCGGGCCGCATTAGCATAAGCGGGGAGCCCGCCATTTTTAAATCCCCGCTCCTTCGAACCCCGTGTAGGGCGGCTACACGGGGCTTGAACTAGGGAGTTCGGACTAGGGTGCCTATTCCGAACTACCGGTACACCTCGTTTCACGAGGAGTAACGGTAGTTCGGAATAGGACCCTAGTCCGAACTACCTAGTTCGAGCCCCGTGTAGCCGCGCTACACGGGGTTCGAAGCAGCGGGGATTTAAAAATGGCGGCTGCCGCTTATGCTAATGAAGCCCGGGAAATTCAAATCCCGGGCTTCATTAGCAAGTGCGGTATGCATACATTACTCCGCTAGTTCGAACTAGCGGGGTAGTGTAGACATACCCTGGAAGTGTAGAAACAGCCTGAGAAAGCGCTACAGGGAGCACGGGGCCAGCGGAGGAGTCTCGGGATCTGCTCCCGGCACCGTGTCTCGGGATCTGCTCCCGGCGCCGCGTCTCGGGATCTGCTCCCGGCGCCGCGTCTCGGGATCTGCTCCCGGCGCCGTGTCCCGGGATCTGTTCCAGGTGCTGCATCTCGGGACTTGCTCGCAGCACCATGTGTCTGGATCCACTCCAGGTGCCGTGTCTCGGGATCCGCTCCCGGCGCCACGTCTCGGGATCTGCTCCCTGCGCTGCATCTCGGGATCTGCTCATGGTGCCGTGTCTCGGGATCTGCTCCTGGTACCGTGTCTCAGGATCTGCTCCCAGTGCCGTGTCTCGGGATCTGTTCCAGGTGCTGCATCTCGGGATTTGCTCCCAGCACCATGTGTCTGGATCCGCTCCAGGTGCCGTGTCTCGGGATCCGCTTCCGGTGCCGTGTCTTGGGATTCCCTCCCAGCGCCACATCTTGGGATCTGCCCCAGGTGCTGCATCTCGGGATTCACTCCCAGCGCCGTGTCTTGGGATCCGCTCCAGGTGCCGTGTCTTGGGATCCGCTCCAGGTGCCGTGTCTTGGGATCCGCTCCAGGTGCCGTGTCTTGGGATCCGCTCCAGGTGCTGTGTCTTGGGATCCGCTCCCGGTGCCGTGTCTTGGGATCCGCTCCAGGTGCCGTGTCTTGGGATCCGCTCCAGGTGCTGTGTCTTGGGATCCGCTCCCGGTGCCGTGTCTTGGGATTCCCTCCCGGCGCCACGTCTTGGGATCTGCCCCAGGTGCTGCATCTCGGGATTTGCTCCCAGCGCCGTGTCTCGGGATCTGCTCCAGTTGCCGTGTCTCGGGATCTGCTCCCTGCGCTGCATCTCGGGATCTGCTCACGGCACCGTGTGTCTGGATCCGCTCCCAGCGCCACATCTCAGGATCTGTGGCTGCAACTCTCCTCCCAGCATAAGTCTGCTGCTGGGCTGTATCTCTGGCTGGCTGGTCTTCCCAGCTCACCTTGGGGCCCTGCTCCCCGCTTAGCTTGGCCCCACTCTCTCCGATCCAGACCATTGTAGCTCACGCGGAGGATGGGACTCCCCCAAGGGGGTTGTTTAGGCGGGGAGCAAGGCTGGCTGCAGCCCCCCACCTTAGTTTCCTGCCATAGCAGGGCACTGCCTCCCCTCTAGCCGGCAGGGAGAGCTATGCTGTATTGTGCGGTGGAATCGTAGGGCCGGGACGTTAAGTCCTCAGAGGTTCCTGGCCGACTCTCGGTGCCTTTCAGCGAGCCGGCCTCGAGTCCGATGTGGGAGGCGGGGTTGTGCCTCTCTGCTTCAGGGAGGGCCTGTTTGGTCTCTCTCTGTCCTGGGGTCTGGGATGCTGTTGCTCCATGGTCCAAGAAATCTACTAGTGTCACATGGCAACTTTCCAACAAGGGTATCGAATGGTTTCATCCAATGTCTCCCGGTGTATGGCGTAATATACAGCACTCTTGGAGGTATCTGCCCGGGGTGGGCAGAAACCTCCAGCTGTTCTTTCCCCCACTTTAAGCCAGCCGGTGTCTGCTCCTAACCCAACGACTCGCTCTTCCTTCCCCCCTATCCCCCACCTGCTCTGCTTGTCTCTGGCAGCAGCCACCGATTCCCTTTCAGGTTAGCTCGGCGCTTAATTGAAAGCAGCTGATGCTGTGCGTAAACTGCACACAAACACACAGAGACCCAGGAGTTACTTTGAAGCTTGACTAGGGCTGGGTTACCTGCCGGCACGTCGAGGGGCCCGAGAGATAATTAAAGTGACAATCGATCAGGCGGGAACAGGGGGGCGGGAGGAGGTGGCGGATGAAGTGGATGGTAGCGCTGATGGGGGAGTCCAAACAGCCCCATAGGAGGCTGCCTGGGTGGAGTGAGCAAAGTGGAGCCTATCCGGGTCTAGCCTCCGGGCCCACCTCCCCCGTCTGACGGAGGCCGAGAGTCCTTGGGAAATTATTTATGCCGCTACAAAAAGCAGCGGCTGATCGACAAAGCGCCGCGCCGTTTAGAAGAGCGAAGGGGGAGAGGAAGACAGATGGACCAACATTTCCGAACGCTCATGAAAGATTCAGGGGCGTCGCTTGTTAAATTTAATTGGGAGAAACCCAGCTCGGCGCCCGGCTGGCTCGTACTTAAGAAGTCAACTGACAAGCTTGTCTTGTGTTTTCTCGCCCTCGCCCCTCCTCCTCTGAATCCCGCCACGGGCCTGGTCGGGAATAATTCTGGGGGCGTTCTCGCCCACCAGCATCCACAGGCACTTCC
Organism: Pelodiscus sinensis; assembly: GCF_052426305.1. NCBI lineage: Eukaryota > Metazoa > Chordata > Testudines > Trionychidae > Pelodiscus > Pelodiscus sinensis. The sequence goes on from NC_143053.1 coordinate 4,682,247, forward strand.
CCAGGCTGGTTCTGCCACCGTCTCTTGTCTTACGAGCATTAAAGAGAGGCAGGATGGCGCTTAGTTAGGGGAGGAGCCAGGTTGGGTTCAGTAGGGGTCGTGGATTTCTGCACATGATTTTGGGTGTGCAGTTTAGGGGACGTCTACACTGGAGCTAGAAATGGAATGGCCAGCTCAGACAGACCCTCCCGCTCTGGATGATGGAACACCGGCCCAGGTGAGCCTGTATCACGGAAAGGGAAACTGAGGCACAGAGCGGCGCAGTGACTTGCCCGATGTAGAACAGTGAACCATTGACAGATGCCTCCCTTCCTGTGCTGGATCAGTGTTCCCGCAGCCCCGGCCAGGTTGGGAAGCCCTTCTTTGGGCTGCATTGTGACCTGTCCTGCATGACCAGCGCTTCCAGCCCCGCCAAAGCTATTCTGCCGGTGTCAGCGCCGCCGGGTTGTCAGGCAGGCTGGGCTGCCGCATGGGCACTTCTGTGTCTTTCCAGCCTCTCCATCAGTGCTGCAAGGGGAGCGTCTGAAAATCTGGGCTCTCGGGTCAAGGTGGAACCTTAGCTGCTGGGACCAAGAGGGAGTGTTGCATGCTGGGATTGGTAGTCTCTCTGGGCCGCACCTTCTATTCATATTGAGGCTGTTTGCAATCTGTTCCATGTGAGACAAACCAGGAACCTGGCAAAGTACCTACAGGTCCCTTCAGGGCCACCCCGAATTTTCGCCACCTTGCGTCCTTCCCGTGTGGGAGAGCCCACCATGTTTAACTGGGCCTGTGGGAGGGCAGCCATTCCCAGGGGGTATGATCAACAGCCGGACCCATATAACCGGGGTGAAAGTAACTTGCATTTCTTACAGGTACTGTTGTATTGTGGGCTGGGGGGGTTGCGAAACCACAGTACCTGTAAGAAATTAAAGTGAGGGATGGGATGTGTGGGGGAGCTCTGGGCAAGAGTATGGGAGGTATGCGGGGGTGAGTCAGGGCAGCGGTGTGGGGGAAACTTGGGGCCTCACTGCCTGAGCGCTGGGGGTGGTCGGGGGCCATGCTGGGACTGACCAAGGAGGCCCAGTCTGGAGCCTGGCTGCTAACCAGGGGCTGTGGATGCTGGTTCGGGCCCACTTGTGTACGGCCAGCAGCCGCACCCCGAGCCCTTCCCCCAGCTGGCCACGCTCTCACTGGTGCGCCGCACGGGGCAGGCCGGCTTGTGTTCACCTTGGCGCATGAGCTTCCCCTTCCAGACTCTGGGCAGGTGCCACCACTGGACGTTCATGCATCTCCCGGGGCCCCTGGCAGCCAGGCCTAATGGACTCAGCGCTCCGGGACTCTCATGTCTGGGCACGGTCGCTGGACCTCAGGCAGCGGGGAAGAGCTGCTGTTTGAATCATAGACAATGGGGAAGAGACCTCAGGAGGCATCGAGTCCAGCCCCCTGCCCGAAGCAGGACCAACCCAACTCAATCATCCCAGCCAGGGCTTTGAAACTCTAGGGATGGAGATTCCACCCCTCCCTAGGGAACCCATCCCAGTGCTGCCCCACCCACCTAGGGAAATCGTTTTTCCTAATATCCCACCTAGACCTCCCCCACTGCCACTTGAGACCATTGCTCCTTGTTCTGCCATCAGCCGTCAGCCTCTCTCCATCCTCTTTGGAACCTCCCTTCAGGAAGTTGAAGGCTGCTCTCAAATCCCCGCTCACGCTTCCCTTCTGCAGACTACATAAGCCTGCTTCCTTGCTCCCTGTTGCTTTTGGCAGCGCTGTGGGAGGTTTTCCTCCCCAGCTCCCTGTGGCTGGCAGGGTGGAGGGCTAAGGAGACCAGGACTCCAACGTTCTGGGGGGCTCAGAATTCAGACCTGTGGGTGGCTGTTGGCAGCATGGACTGGAGACGGATGATGTATCATGGCTGGTTGGGCAGCCAACCAAATGCTTTGCTCTTCATTTTCTTGGGAGGGCGGATGTGAGTGGGTTTCCTCCATGGAACAGGCTACTTCTTCTTCCAAAATGTTGTTCTCTCCTGCCCTTTCACCTGGCTAAGTTCCTTTCTGGTGTCCGTGAGTCTATCCAGATGAATACAGGTTTGCAGGATCAAGTTATCCATCCATCCCTCCTCTCCCAGGACCACCTTTGATAGCTGAGCGTAGTCTTTATTGTCTTGCTCCACCCTAACCGCTGGCTGGTAGGTAATTGGTCCCCACTGCCCTCTACTGGATGCAGTTAGAACTGCTAAGTTGTGTATCACGAGCCCCGCACTGCTAATGGAGGTTCTCCTTTAGCAGAAGCGGTAAGAGCATTTTGGACCAGAAGAGTCCGAGTTCTAAGCCTACTGCCAACATGAAGTTCTGAACAGCCATGGCATGTGACACCGGTCCGGCGGTGAGGCCTTAGGCCCTGGCGGATTCTTTGCACTGTACAACACTGTGCACATAACAATCCCAAATATATGCTGACCAACCTTCCCAGGTATTACCACTGCCATTTCACAGAGGGGAAACAGATACAGCAAGGCCGAGGGACTTGCCCATGGTCACAAAGCAAGGAATAAAATCCAGTTTCTTGCTCTAAGCACTAGGTGACACTCCCCTGCCTGTTGCAAGAGAACGCCGGCATGCGTAATAATGAAGTGATTTCTGTTTGTGGTTAAAATATTCCCCTTGAGCGGAGCTGATTGAGTTATCAGCTGCAGCTCGTTTATCCCATGGACGTGATCGCTTTCTTCCAGCTTACCAATCACCTGGGAGCAGCCTGCGACGTTGGCACATTTCTCTGTGAAGGTTTGATGAATAATTTGGGCTCCCAGAACTTAGCTGGTGCCTTTTAGAGTCATCTAACGTGACCTGCCTAACCCGGTCAGACACCTTACCCAGCAAGTCCAGCATGAAGCCCCTAAGAGTTAGCTGAGCTAGGAGGCAGGGCTACTCCAATTTTGGAAGCCCCGGGAGCCACAATGCTATTCACAGCGCATGCTGAGGGCTGCAACTTAAGTGTAGCTGCATAGACATGCAAATAGAACGAAGCTGAGCATCTTGAAAGCGTGTGTATTTAGCAGCATGTTGTACGGATATGACACATGGGTAATAATGAAAGATTCAAAGAGAAGGATATTGGCTTTCGAGAAGAGTTGTTATAGAAAGATCCTGAGGATCGGATGGATGTAGAAGGTCACCAATGAGGAATTATATAGGAAGATGCAGCCAAAAGAGAACCTACTACAGAAAGTTATACAACGGATGTTACAGCCATTCGGGCATATCTGCAGAATGAACAACACGCGAAAAGTTAAAACCCTGGTATTCGGCATAATGGACGGTTTGATTAGGAGAGGCAGACCCCACAGAGAATGGGGAGACGATATAGTACATTGGTCTACAGCAGTGGTCTCCAACCTTTTTACATCCAAGATCACTTTTTAAGTCTCAGAACAGGCAAAGATCTACTGCCCCGCCCCTTCCTTGAAGCTCCGCCCCTTCTTTGAAGCCCCGCCTACATTACATAAGGAAATCTAATGTAAATGTACTGCGCAGGTGCGCAGTTCAGAGAGGGCTCAAGAGCTACTCATAGAGCCCCTGAGATCTACCGGTAGATCGCGATCTACTGGTTGGTGACCACGGGGCTACAGAAACTAAGCCACTCCGCACTGGACAGGGAAAGATGGAAGGAAATAGCGAGGGAGGCATTGGATTCCAACAGGTGTTGAGACCATGATAGTTGATGATGATGATATGCAAATAGGCACAAATACAAAGATTAAGGCAAGACTACACAACATGCAGGCCTCATTTAAATCAGTTCTGCTGATATTAATAAAATGCAACATTTACCCAATTTCCACCCATCTGAGAGCTCTTTTAATGAGCAATGACAGTCCAGGAGTTTAACTACTAAAACGCATCTCAACAGACCATTCTACTGGTGACTTTTTTGTTTTGGCTCCCACCTGCAGGCTGCATGTTGAGCCCCAAACCGCATCGCGGTCTGCAAACAGAAAGGCTAAGGGCCGTGTGTTGAGTAGCCCTGCTAGAGGGCATGTTTGAGAAAGGGTTACAACTTTGATGGAAAGCCTTCACGTGCAGGAATATCCGCCGTGTCCCTAGGCACGTGGTCCCAATGATTAATTCCTCTTGTCGTTAACAATGTGCTCCTTTGCGTGCATCCCGCCTCAACTTCCAGACACTGGCTTTTGTAGGGCGTTGTCTTCTATAAAACGAATACTGACTGTGCAACTCAGCCAGGCTTAATTTTTGCATTTCTGACTTCTTTTCACAGTGGGCTCCGAATGCTCCATCCACGCGGAGTTGTTTGCCTTTCATGTCCTTGGGTTTTTTTTTAAAGTGCCAAATTGCCCTTAGGTTGCCCAGGTTTGCCAATGCTCACACGTCTAGAATGCCCATTAGTCGTCAGATGTCCCCGTGATGATGGGCCAGAGGAGACGAACGGATCGTCTTTGCTTCCCGAGATTTTCGGCCAGGGTGATTTGTCAAATGCGGGGGGAGACGGGGCGGGGCGGAGAAAAACAATCCCAAGCCGCAGCTGATTCCAAGTCCCCAATCCTCTGTGAGGCTGGTGGCGTAGGACGGGTGGCACTGCCCAGACCCCAGAAAACTGTCCTCTGGGGAAGTGCCAAGGGGAACCCAGCACCAGAAACGGGCACGCGGAGGGACAGCCGTCTTGCGGGAAAGGCCCTGAGCTTGGGCAGAGTTGGGTGTGATCCAAGACCCATCTCCCCGGGAAATCCGCGAGGGCAGAGAGCGAACTGGGGAACAGGACTAGCCACTTTGGGTGTCGATGATAAACTGAATACACCCCACCCCCTTCATAATCCCCTCCAGTGTCCTTTCTCTGCCTCCTCACCCCCTCCCTGTGGCGCTCGAGTCATCCGGACCCTCCAGGCAATAGCTCAACAGTGATATTTGGAGCTGTGGCATTTGGAGGGTCAAGTCACCTTTGTGATTGGCCGCTGAGCCCTGCGGGGTTGGGGAGAATCCATCCGTTCATATGTCTATAGACACGAGGCCCTGGGAAGTTGGAGAGCAGGAGAGTCAAGTCCTGCTGTCGGGAAACCAGAATGCAATTGGCGGGTGTAACCTCCGCGGAGTCTAGTCCAGAAGGCCTATTGTGGGCTAGCGAGGCCGTTCAACGCACTGTAGCTGCCTCCTGTTCTCAGCAGGTTGCGTTCTCCATTGTGGAAAAGAGCCCTTGAAACCCAGGTGGTCTGTCCAGCGCTAGGGATCTGAAGCAAGAAGCCAACCAAACTCTATAAGGGTAGACTTAAAGAGCAACAAATGGTATGGTAGCACTTCAAAGACTAACAAACCATGGAGATGGGCTGTGCCCACAAAAGCTCACGATATCTACGTGTTTTGTTAGTCTTTAAACTGGTACCAGACCATTTGTTGTTTTTTAAGTTTATCCTCTACAGACTAACTTGGCTACCCCTCTGAAACTTCTATACCCCCCCCCTACACCCACACACACATATTTTTGGGAAAAAGGAGACATTTTCTTTCATCTCAAATTTTCTGCTGGTTTAGTCATATCCTGGCTTGGAAGAACACACATTTTTATTTTTATTTTTTTCAATTTTGATGGTGAATATTGTGACGGACCGGGCCGTGTCTGGGCACAGCTGAGGGCGTCCGCTCAGGGCGAATTGCTCACATCCGGGGCTCCTTACAGCCCCCAGACTGGTGACCTTCCCAAACAGGCCACAAACCAGTCCCACAGAGCGCTTCAGCTGCCTGCCTGAAGCCTCACGAGCAAAACCCCTCCGACACCCCAGCAATATCCGTGCCCCAGATGGCCCCGGGCCTATACACAGGTGGGGGGTCCTAGCACCCAATCCCACCTACCCCGAACAAGTTCTGTCCGGTTCCAAGAAACCAGCCACAGATCCCTGGTCAATTTACCCTCTGGATCTTACCCACAAATCACGCTGAGCCAATCCTTTAGCATCTAACATCTAAAGGTTTATTAACACAAGAAAGAAAAGCCTGAGAGTAAGGTTGGTAAAGATTAGTACATTACATGCACCGAATTTCCCAGTCCTCGATGCAGGCTCTAGCAGAGATGTTACAGCTGCTGGTTTAAAAGTTCTTGTTGCACATCCTAGGGTCAGGATGGGTTCACAGGTCTTCCGGGCTCTTCAATCCCTGCAATGCTGCCTCTGGGATGAAGTGCTGAGCTGAGAACAAAATGGCACCGACCACATGGCCTCTTTATACCCCCTTCCTGGCCTCTTCTGGTCTCAGTCGGTCACCTGGTCCTCAGCCTCTCTCTGCTGGCAGCTCTTGGGTCTCCGCCCTCCTGCTTTAGGTGTGTCCTTGGGCCATCAAGTGCCATTGTCCCACAGGGCTTCGCTACCCAGCCTGTCCATAGCAATGCTCAACCACATTCCGAGAAATATTCAGCTTCCACACAGATTACAGATTCCTATCTACTCACACAGACATTATATACTCACATAAATAGCGTACATAAGATCAACAAACGATAAGCTCCCATTCAATACCCCACATGGCTCCCTTTTATACCAATTTCTGGGGCCAACACCCCCACCTAGGAGCGCAGCAGCGATCTGGCTGCTTCCCTCCAATTCGGTAATGTGACAAATATCAATGTTTATTTCTAAGTATTTCACTTTTTATGGATCTAAATTTTCATAATCGTGGGAGAGTATGAGGATAGGGGATCAGATAATGGAGACGCTGCACAATAATCATTTAATGACAACAGACCCCAAGATTCAAAACATTGGTGCTTTACAACCCTTCAAACACAAACTGTCAGCATCCCATGTCAACATATACAATGTAAATGTCCTGCCATCAAATTCTAACGAGTTCTCAAGCAGCATTTTTCTTATGTGGCCTACCTGTACGTTTTTATTCTCGATGTAAATAGGATTTCATTGATTTGCATGTGTACAGTGAAATCTATGTTTACCACGAAAACTCTAATCTTCCCAAGCTTATATATCTATTGTCAACATGAATCTTTTCTTTTTGGCACCTTGAAGACTCACAGTTTTATTATGGCATAAGCGTTCACTTCATCAGCTGTCCTAAGAAAATTGTTAGTCTTTAAGGGGCCATCCGGCTCTCTGTTGTTTTTGCTGAGACAGATAAACATGGTGACTTCTAACACCTTTCTTTTTTGGTTTGTTCCTCCTGCCTCACCTTTCTCTCCTGTTTTACCTTCTTTTTCCATCAGAAAAGCATCAGAGAAGAAAAAGGAACAACAAATGGCAAAGAGGAACCGTTCCCATCCAAGCCCCAAACAACAAAATGTTCATTTTAATTCCAATCGACATGAATTTTTTTCCCTTTCAAACCGATTTGACGTGACAAGGTACATACTGACCTGAAATGAAAAATGGCACATTGGCAGAAATTAACAATGGGACACAGATGTGTAGGGTTTCAAAATGTGACACATATTTGTAGGGTTTCAAAAATGGTTTGTGTCCAAAAAAGTTGATACATAAACTTCAACCTGGGTAGATTTGGGCCATTCTTGCTGAACGAGCTTCTGAAACTGCTTGAGCTCATGGGAACAAGCAAGACTTGGTGCCATATCCAGGTGTCGTCTCTAGGGAGGGTCCCTTTGGCGTCCAGTATGTAATATGATTATGATGTTTATTTCTCTGGTGATACTTAGCCAATCAGAACATGCACCGAGACTTTTAAATGTTGGTATATGAGACTGGGGCATGTGTCCATAGCACAGTGAAATGACACTGGACCAGGACTCAAGTTCCAGCTCGGTCACAGACTCCCGGTGTGACCTTGGTCATACAATCGTTGGGTGCCTCAGTTTCCCCATCTGTAAAATGGTCAAAATGATCCTGCCTTTGTCTTAACTGGTTAGATTGGACGCTCTTCCAGCCAGGCGCTGTCTCTCTTTGTGTGCTTGTGCAGTGCCTGGCACCCTGGGGCCTGGAGCTTGACTGGAGCTTCTAAACCCTCCCGCAAAATGAAAACAGATCGTGTGGAACTGCACACAGCGATGGAGACGGCTGTGCCAGGGTGGATAGAAAAGGCAGATCGCTGTGGCATTATAGGGCTAGCGGAGCACTGCCGTTTAACGGTGTCTTAGAAGGCTGTGTGGGAGTCCTGCGTCTTAATGAATAACTTCTTTAGCAGCCGGCTAAAAGACGCTTACACTCAGTGTGAATCAGGCATTAGAGGGGGCTGTGTAACACACACCAAAGAGTATTGCTTATGTTCATTATGGCAACGCTGTGAATCTCCACAGGGTTCATAGCCCCATTTGTCTTAGGTGCTGTACGCAGTCATAAAAGGAGATGATGGACCCCTGCCCTGAAGAACTCACAGTCCAAGAACACAAGCCAGACAAAGGGGAAACTGAAGCAAAGTAACTTGCCCAAGGCCATGCAGTAGGTCAGTGGCAGAGTCAGGAATAGAACGCAGCTCTAAATCCCAGCCCAGTGCTACACCAAGTCTCCTGAGTGCCAGCCCTGGGCACTGTGCCCATGCCACCTCCCAGCACAGGAATCTTGACAGGGTGGGCCGATGGAATCTACTTTCCCAACCTGTGGGTGAGCTACAATAAGGGCTACAATCGGACAGTGTGACAGCTTAGGGGCAGAAATTGCAGCTGCTGGCCCCTCCGTGGTCTCTGCTGTGGGGATTCTGAGCCACTGGATCTGTGACCCTGTAGCTTGTCCCTGCCAGCTCCATCTAGCACGTGGCCTTCAGGACGTGGCCCGGGGCCCTGTGCAGCAGCTCTCCTGGGGGCACGACGCCCCAGCCTGCACTGCCCCCCCCTTTGTTCATGCCCACTGCTGGGAACCTGGTTCCAGCCCCTCTTCCACTCCAAAGCCAGAGGAGGATGCAGTTAGCTGGGGTGTATGTGTGTGGATTCAAACGCTTACCCATCCACCAGCCTAATGGCCAGTGGCAGGGATCCCCAAAACATGGCTCAAGGCCCCCAAAAGAGCTTTGGTGCCAGCAGACAGGCACCTTCCAGAGGAGAAATCAGCCATGTGCAGTAATGACTTGGTGCCCCCGAGAAGCGGCCGGCGGTAGGGTTGCCAGACGGTTTAACCAAAAATATCGAACCCCCCACACCCCAAAAAAATCCCACAGAGGAAAACATTAGGGTGAGAAAAAAGAAAGGGAGAGACCAAAGTTGTTGAGCAAAAGAAAGGAAAAAAAAAAAAAAAAAAACCGACCCTCAAGAGTTATTAAGCAAAAAAACAAAAACCATCATGGCTCCTTTAAGAGGCTTTTTGGACATAAGAGGTGGCCATCTTGTCTCCCTGCTCCGGACCAGACAGCTCCCCTGCAGTGCCAGGTAAGCGGGGGGTGGCTGGGCCCGGTTGCTGAGTGTGTGTAGGGTTGCCAGGTGTCCGGTATTGACCCGGACAGTCCAGTATTTTTGCCTCCTGGCTGGGAAAAAATCAGAATGTACCGGACATTTTAGGTGTCTGGTATTTTCTGAATTGTTTTACCGGACAGGAGGCGAAAATACCGGCCTGTCCGGGTCAATACCGGACACATGGCAACCTAGCCAGCGGTGGAGGACCTAGCACGGGGTGGGCGAAAGCCTCTCAGTGGGATGGATCTGTCCTGCGTAAGGCTCTGTTCCAGGACCTGCCCCCTAATGCAGGGGTCAGCAACGTGAGGCACACGTGGGGGGGGAGCTCAGCCCCACCCCTCCTCCCCCACACAGCAGCTGGCGGGCACCCCCCCTCCCTGCAGCAGGTTAGGCATGATGGGAGGCAGCAGCTCTGGGGTGGAGACTCCCCCGCGGTACCTCTGGCCTCCGGGGCTGGCCCTGGACCGCGTGGTTGCCGTGGCAGCGGGACCTCCCTCTGGGGCAGCTGGGGCAGCGTGGCTGCAGCTGTTGCTGCAAGGGGGCAGGAAGCCAGGTAAGGTTCCCCCTCATGCCCAACCCCCCTGACTCCGATCCCTTTACTTCCCTCCCCCCCCAAGAACCGGCACCCCCACCTTGCTCCAACTCCCTCCACCTGGCCAGACACCCTACTCCCAGCCTGCTTCTGCACCCAGCCCCCTCCCAGCTCCTGCACCCCATCCCTATCGTACTTGCTGGGAGCCCTGTCTCGCGCACTGTACCCCTCATTTTTGTCCCTACCCCAGAGCGTAAGAGTGTCCATAAAATCCACTAAAGCCAGAACCCCAGAAAAATAAATCTGATCTATGGGAAGCCCTAAACCTCTGTCCCTCCCTTTCCTTCCCCCATGAGGATGGGGCACCAGAGGAGTGAGGTGTCTCGGTTGGGGCCCACATGAGTGAGCGTTGGGGATTTTGGGAGGAGCTCTTTTGCTTCTCACTAGTGTGGCCCCCAGCTGATTTTTTTGGTGGGTCAGTGGCTCCCGACCCAAAAAGGGTTCCCCACCCCTGCCGTAAATACAACATTGAAACCTTTTGTGTTGGACATCATAGTTTACTTTATTTAAAATGAAGTTTGATAAACTCACATGAGAGAGTGAAAGCGCTTGATCTGTTTTGTAATTTAAACCGTTCTCCCCAGCTGCAGCTGGTTCAGAAAATAAAGTCACCGTCCCTAGCCTGCCGGTGCCTCCCCTCCCCCCTTCGTCCCCCGGCACACGGATCCGTGAATACGTTAAATCTGAGTACGCCACTTCTGAAAGGTTGCCGGCCCCTGCACGGAAAGGTAAGATCTGCTTCTTAATTTATTTATTAACGACGCTGCTGTAAGTAGGACGATTATTGACTTTAAAAAGTGTCACCGGCACCCGGACCGGTACGTAGAAGCGAATAAGTCAAATCTCGGCACTAGGGTTGCTCACCCCTGGCCTAGTGTGTTGCCTGAGTGCTGGAGATGCATAAAACATTGAAACCTTTTCAACTGCTTCTGTTTAAAGGGTTCGCGCTTGCTGGGCAGCTCTTGGTCCCGCTGGCCCGTTGCCTGGGCGCTGCCCGGAAGGCACGAGCCCTTTCAACCTCTTCTGTTCCCAGAGGAGGAGCTGTCCGGGTGGCTGCCGGGCAACAGGTGAGCAGCGGGGCCAAGAGCTGCCAGCCATGTTGTGTGAATGCTAAGCTGCCTCAGACAACTCCAGAAGGAGGCTCCAGCTCGCTCCCACTGGCCGTAAGTGAGGGGGCAGCACCCCAGGCCAAGCAAAGCTCATGGCAGAGTAGTTCTCAACCCCGCCCCTTCTGCCTGAGTCCCCGCCCCTTCCAGATGAAGCCCCGCCCTTCCGCCTGAGGCCCTACCCCCGCCACACAAGGCTACGCCCCTTTCAGGTCGGCCCACAGCCACTTCCGAAGTTTGTGAAGTGGCTCCCCTCCCCCTTCCAAAATTGCCCGCCTCTGGCCTAGAGTTATTGTCCCTTCTGGTCTTACGCCCCATGAATCGATAAAAATTCAGCATTTTCCCTCCAAACAGCCGCGTCTGCCCTGCGTGTGCTACCTCGTAGCCACTTTCCCATCCCTGACATGGAGCAGGGCTGAACAGAAAGGGACAAGCGCAGGGTTTTGTCCCTCGGAGGCAAAGTTTCTGCATTGGTGCAGGGGACTAGTCCTGCCTTTGCAGCCCGCTCCTCGTGTCAGGGTTGCACTTTGCCCATCTGTATAATGGGGTTACTCCCGCTGACCAACCTCCCAGGTGGGCTGGGAAGCTCATAAGCCAATAGCAGGGTGTTTTGAGGTGCTACGGTGTCAGCGCTAGGTAAGTTACGACGTGGGAGTGCCGTCCTGACCTGCTAAAACGTCTCCTGTGGGAAGGGAGGCTCTCCTGTTGATTACAGGAACTCAGCGATGTTTGATGGTGGGCCTGGGAACCGCCTGCAGGAAAGGTGTACTTTTAAAGGGCCAGGTCTGTGGAGCAGCTCTTCTCCAGCTGACCCGCTCCGGCAGGGCGATGGTAAATGGGCTGCGTTGAGGATCGGCTTTGTGCCAGGTTTGTTCCCAAGGCACAACGCGGAGCAGAATTCTGGCTGCTTGCTAGTCCCCACCCGGAAAACAGGGATTGTTGATATTTTCATACGACAGGGGCCTTAGGAGCCGACCTGGGCAAATACCCAGGTGAGCATCATGTCCAAGCAGAACAAACACTGGTCTAATGTAGTTGCAAGAAGCTGCAAGAACAGTATGTCTGGAGCAGCGTGACCACCCTGCTATAAACAGGGGTAAAAGAGCGCTGGGAGAGGGCTGTAGCGAGGGGCCAATCATGAGAGGCCTTGCAGCAGCCAATCAGAGCCCAGGAGGGCTGTATAAAAGAGATGGCTGACCAGGCTGAGCACACTCTCACTCTAGCCTTGCAGGGAAAAGGACCCAGTTGGCTGCTAACCAGCGTGCCACAGGCAGCGCAGTGCCAGGGAAAGGCAGCGTGAGCCAGGGGAGCTCCAGGCTGAGTCGACCCAAACTGAGGCCCAGCAGCAAAGGCCCGAGGGACACTAGGGCTGTCACTACACTGGCGCATTCTTGCGCGAAAATGGCTGCTTTTGCGCAAAAACGGCATGCTGCCTGTCTACACTGGCCGCGCGTTCTTGTGCAAGTAAATGGACGTTGTACTGTAGAAAATCAGGTCTTCTTGTGCGAGAACTCTGATGCTCCCGCTCAGGAATAAGCCCTCTTGCGCAAGAGCTCTTCCAGAAGTGGCCAGTGTAGACAGACAACGTGAATTTCTTGAGCAAGAAGCCCCTATGGTTAAAATGGCCATCAGAGCTTTCTCGCACAAGAGAGCGTCTACACTGGCATGGATGCTCTTGCGCAAAAGCACATCTCTTGTGCAAAAGCACATGCCAGTGTAGACGCTCTCTTCTGGAAGAGTTTTTGCACAAGAAGCTGCAAGTGTAGACATATCCCTAGGGCTGCAGGGAGGCAGGCAAAGGCAGCACGTACCCACCCCCTTGCCTATGATGAGTGGCCATGTCAGACCGCAGTGGGGCCCTGAGGTAAGGGGCTAGATAGCGACTGGCAGTGGGTCACTGAGGCAAGGTGGGTATGGGGGTTGGGTGGCTCCCTGAGGGGAGGACCCCAGAGTGTGGGGGGCACTGCTGTGGGGCAGCACCTGGCGGTCAGGGGGCTGTGGTCTGGGAGGACTCAGGCTCTGACCCTAGGTGGTGGAGAATAACAGGTAACAGCAGGTGAGAGACTGGCGGGAAGGGGGCGCTCCAGGGCAGAATGGAATTATTTCCTGGATGGCCAGCAGGGGGCGCCGTGCTGGTGCGTTGCCGTGTTACAAGCAGGCCCCAAACCCCACGGGAAAGCGCATTTGCAGACATTAGATACCCAGGAACTGTCCGACTGTGTCAGACCCCCGTTCCACGCAGCCCAGTGTGGACCTAGGGCTAAGATTACGTCACAGAGTCACACAGAATCTGCAGAGACCCCCGGAATGTTTTCTGCTCCAGTCCTGGGGCGATGGAGCTGGCAGCCGGCAGGACCCTGAAAATCTGAGCCGACGCAAATGCGGGAGCCCGAAGCTCTGCTGTCCCCAGAACTCTGAGACAGGGCGGAGGGTCCCTGCAGCCCCCAACTGTGAGCCCCAGGGCTCCAGCGGTGGGCTGCGGGCGGTGTCCCCTGCACCAAGCTAATGCAGGAAGCACAAGAGACCAGAGTTCCCCATGAGCTGAGTGCTTGGGCAGCCTGGAGAGATTCAAATGCCACCCCACTGAGTAGCAAAGTGTCCACATCTTCCCAGTCAGGAGCGGCCTGAGGCCGGCTGCGGCAGCTGGTGCCTCAGGCGGAAGGCACAATTGGCACCCCTGCCTGCACAGCCATCAATGGCCATGATGTAATCATCGGGCGCCTGGTGCCCCTTGACATCATCATTGGGCACCCTGGGCCGGCGGCTCCCTAGGCGACTGCCTAGTCTGCATAGGCTCACGGGCCACCCCTGCCCAGAGCCAGTAGCCTGTGTTTCTAAGGGTGCTGCACACACACACATCTCAGTGCATGCAACAAAATTTATTCTGCACATGGATGGAAAACATTACAGGGAACGCTGCAAGGGACCCTGGATTCTCAGCCACTGTGGGCAATGGGGGAACCCAGATCTCTGAGCTGCCGTGAGCACCTGGGGGATCCGTAGCTGCAGCGGTGATGGGAGCTGGCTCTCTCTCCCCATTGTGTCACGGTTATTTCCAGTAAAAGGCAGGGCCAGGTTATGAGCATGAATGTGAATTGATTTCCTGTGACCTGTTGGTGAATTTTACTAACAATAACCATGATAAAAATTGTAACTGTCCTCATCCCTTCCGCCCCCTTGGGAGTAAGGGCCTATTTCCCAAACTGCAAGTGGGTGATTCTCAGCATGACAAATAGGTGAAACTGGACGATAACTGATTTGCTCTGACCTGGTTTCCTGGTTTAAGTGCCTTCATATCGGCAGGTGATTTCGTAAATCCCAAAGCCAGGCAGGACCACCGTGAGAGCGGTGCCTCGCCTGACCACCTGCGTAACAGCCCAGAGAACCACCCCGAATCATTCTGAGACTGGATCTTTTAGAAAAATAACACCCCTACTTGATTCGAGCGCCGCAGTGAAACGGGGGAAGGCTGAGGAAGACGAGCACCCATTTGGGGGCTAGACACAGCAGAGCCGGTCAGGAATTTTTAGACAAAATGCTTTTCTGTCCCTCAAAAGGAGGCAGCTTTTTCTAAACGGAAACTTTTTGTCCCAGTGGGGATTTTTTAAGTGTCCCCTTTTCAGATTAGAAAACCATTTCCCACTCCGCTGTAATATTCTGCTCCACCAGCAAAAGGCAGCTGCTTCTGGGGTAGAAAGCAGCAACTATTGAACGGCGCACAAGAACACCACATTGCAGGAGGGGGAGTGAGGAAGAACCCGGAAACTAACCAGCCCTGCAATGGGCAGTTGAAGGTGCCTGAATATACTTGCTGTGCCTTGAATGTTCTGAAGGCAAGACACCGGGCTCTAGGGAAAATTCTGGGGAGACACCCTCCCCGCTCCTGAAAAAACCTGTATTTATAGCAACCTTCTTACTGCTGCTCTGCTCTGGGACTGAACCAGCTCCTGCCTGCATAGTGAAGCTGTATGCACAGCTGCCAAGGTGGCGGGGCTGGGCCAGAATTAGCTCCAAGCTCGTTAGTGAAATTCCAGCTCTGCACCAGCCCGATGTGCTGTACTGGCCCTCTCCTTATTGAGCAGCTCCAGCTAAGCTCAGACAACCATTGTCCCCACCCGGAACTGTCTTTTCCTTTTAGGAATATAGGGACTGGGGAAAGTCTAATGGTCTGCGAGTCGGGGCTCCATCTCTGATGGTGGCCAGAACTGGGTGCATCAGAGGGCGGGGTATCTGTCATCCCTCCTGCTGACAGAGGGTGGGGTATCTGTCATCCCTCAAGCATTCCTCATTGTGTTGTTATGTCACGTGAGGCCTGCCTGACCCCAGTGTCTAATCAATGCCCTGGAGCCTCAAGATTGATGGGCCTTTTTGTTCTGGATTCGCAGCAGATGCTCCTCTCATTCATACAAGTGGCCTTGGAATGTGCATGAATCACCCATCGGATTGGCGGCAGTACTTGTGGTCACACATGCCTCCCTCACCCAGTGATGGGGGAGACATCTCAGCCATCTCCCCCTGCTCCCCGTCGCAAGGCACAGGCTGCCCCCCCACCTTCCCCCAAAAGATTGCAGGGGTCAGAACGAGGAGCAATGGGCTCAAGTTGCAGTGCGGGAGGTCTAGGTTGGATATTAGGACAAACTATTTCCCTAGGAGGGTGGGGAAGCGCTGGGCTGGGTTCCCTAGGGAGGGGGTGGAGTCTCCATCCCTAGAGATGTTTAAGTCCCAGCTTGACAAAGCCCTGGCTGGGTTGATTGAGTTGGGGTTGGTCCTGCTTTGGACTCGATGCCTCCTAAGGTCTCTTCCCCCCACAAGAATTCTGAGATTCGATGACTATGCCAGCTCTGTGTCTGACCCCACACTCCGGCTGGCACGGAGGCAGCGGATCTGTACTGCTCCGGGCTCCTGTGGCTGCAAGCTGCCACGTGCACCTCTCTTAAAGAGTCAGCGTTTAAGGTGAGAAGGAACCACCGGATCGAGTCTGGTTCCCGTAGGTCACAGGCCAGCATCACCCTCCCCCCCCCCCCACAGCTCACCACAATCAGACCAAAGTGTCCGCTTTGTATGCCACAGGCAGAGAAGGGGGTCTCCTTCCTCTCGGTGTATGACATCTCTACAGGGTGATGCCTGTTTCTCTAATGGCCTGCCCGGTGCCCACCTGTTCACGCTAGGTTCACAACGTCTGGGAAAAGAGGACAGAGTTTTCACCGGGCCGTAAAATCACCCCCTTATTCTTTCGGGGTGTCCCCTCCATGCTCGATTTCAGGGGGCTCAAGCAGGCCGGGGATCTTTTCCTGTGTGGGGGTGTTTGCAGGAGGTTAATTTATACACTGCCTTAATTAAACCAACCCCCCCCCCCCACTCTCCTCCAGGTCCTGCTCCTTCTTCTCTGCCACGGCTGGGCCCCTTCGGAGTTGCTGTCTCCCGCATCTCATTGTTCCCTCGCGTCCCCGTTGTTTCCTCCCGGTTCGGCGGAGGCAGCTGTACCATGAAACCAGCCGCTTGAATTTCCCCCCTTCCCTCAAAGTAATTTTTTCTCACTTCCGCACAGCGTGTGGAGTGAATTTTAGCACCCGTAAACAGTTTGCGCTGCTGGCTCCCGGCTAATTGACTCTGACAGTTAGTGCAGTCAGCAGCCGAGTGGTGTCAGTGGGAATTAGACAGCCGTGATAGACTGCCAAGAGCAAATTACTTTGTCACTTCTCAGCTGACTCTGAAATGTGGGCCTTTTTTCCTCCCCCCCTTCTTCTTTTGACTTTTGATTTTTTTGTTTTTTGTTTTGAAGAGATTTTTTTTTCCGGCGTGCGCGTTTGAAGCCCGGCTAAACTGCACTTGATTTGTGGAAGGATCATTTTCTGCCGAAGCCAACCTGGCACGGAGGGAACGAACCCCCTCGGTTCTGTTTAGGAAGCAGGTTCTGGAAGTGCTCTTTTAAAGAGGGCCCCGGGGCCTGCAGGCAAGCGAGTCTGAAAGTGCGGTACTCATGGGGAAGGCGATTATACACCACTCCTGCGGCTGACACACATTTCCATCCACGTACAGTACCCCTCGATCAGCAGGGTCTGTCATCCGCCTGTGTATCTATCACTCCTCTCTCCACCTACAGCATGTCTCTATTTGCCTGTTCATCTGACACATTTCTTTAGCTGTACACTCGCGCCCGACTGCTTCCATTTGCCGGCTGTGTGTATGCCCACTCCATCATCCAGCGATGGTATCTTATATTCACCCTGCCTTCTTGCTGTCTACCGACTTCTCTCCTAGCCCACACTGCTGTCTACTACCTTGGCCATCTGATTTTCAGTCCATTTGCCCACGTACAGATCTGTCGGTCTGTACAGGGCGACTGTTGGTCTGTACAGTGCGACTGTGAGGTGAGGGGGCTCGGAGCTTTCTTAGATCTTCAAAGGCATCCACCCCCAGTTCGTTTCCAGGGACAGCACGTGCCGGATACTTTTGAGGATGCGGGCTGGGGTTCCCAGTGTTGCTTTTTGTGGGCCTGGCTCTCCTACGGCCTGCCTAGCGGGACATAGGGAGCGGGAAGGCAAAGCCGCAGTTTCACCCGCCGGCTGTGTCTACACTGCCGCTGCCAGCACTCAAACATTCGTCGTTCAGGGGCGTGAAAACACGCCCCCCCCCGGAGTGCAGCGTTGCCACGTGGACCAATCCCTTCAACGACTCGAAAGCCGGAAGGGCCCCAAAACAGGCACACGCGTTCCCATGGGAGGGGGAGCGGCGCTCTCAGGAAAACAGCCAACCTGGGTTCCAAAATGGCCGGGGATGGCGGATCTGCCCCGGCCTTGTTCCCACGCCCAATGGGCCTCACTGTTACTCATTTGCGCTTTCTGACTAGGCTGCATGTGTCTAGCTTTGACGTCCAGCCCTTAGAGCTGGTTACGCTGTTGTCTGGGAGACTGAAGGGCCCCTTTTTTATTGAGGGCCTGGCCCCCCCGCAGGTGTTTATAGACAATGATCAAATCACCCCTTCAGTATCTCGCTAAGCTAAACAGTTGTGCCTTGAGTCAACCCAGGGGCTGGTTAGGGTGTGCGTGATTGTACATGTGTAACCACAGTCACCAGGCAGATTTGAACCTAGGACCTCTAGAGCTTAGTGTAGGAGCCTCTCCCCTTTGAGCTAAAAGCCAGCTACCACTCAGGCTAGGCTATAGTGGTCTTTTGTTCTTATTTCTCACTGTAAGTGGTCCAAGTGCCACTCCATGGGACAGTGACCCACACTAGGGCTGTGTCTACACTGGGCCACTTATTCCAGAAAATCAGCCGCTTTTCCGGAATAAGCTGCGAGCTGGCTACACTGGCCCTTGAATTTCCGGAAAAGCAACGATGCTCTACTGTACAAAATCAGCCGCTATTCCGGAAAAACTATTCTGCTCCCGCTCGGGCATAAGTCCTTATTCCGGAACACTGTTCCGGAAAAGGGCCAGTGTAGACAGCCCAGTAGTCTTTTCCGGAAAAAAGCCCCAATCACGAAAATGGCGATCGGGGCTCTTTTCCGGAAAAGCGCGTCTACATTGGCCACAGACGCTTTTCTGGAAAAAGGGCTTTTCCGGAAAAGCAGCCTGCCAATGTAGACGCTCCTTTTCCGGAAAAACTGAAAACGGAATAGTATTCCGTTTTAAGCAATTCCGGAAATTCATGCCAGTGTAGACACAGCCTAGGGGTGTGGGTTACACATGCACAGCGTGGAGCGCCTACATTTGGCCACGTCTCCCTAGAAGAGCTGCCCACGCTGGGGATCTGATACCGCAGCAGCAGTGTGGCCTAATGGTTAGCGTAGGGAACAGGGCGTTGGTAAATGGTACTACCGGTGTGAATGGTGAAGTCTGGGCTAGTACATTTAGCACCTGCTGGGCACAAGTGTGTGGGAGAGAAGGGACCAAGCCCAGTGTTTCTGGGGAAGTCCTAAATAAACAGTCCCCCGGGTTCGGAAGGTTTACGTTTTCCCGTGGATGGAGACGGAGGTTCGCTGTTGCTTTGTTTCTAAACTAGCGGTTCAGATGATTTTAAAGGCATAGCATGGAAAATCCCTCCCCGTCCCCTCCGAAAAAAGGCATTGCTTAGACCGGGATTTAAAGGCAGCTTGTTGGATCGTGCTAGCTAGCTTTCCTGGTGAGAGGCAGAGAGTTCAAGGCTGGGTCATTTTGCTTGACCTCCTGTGTGTGCCAGCCCCCTCTCCAAGCTTAGGGACCAGAATTAGACCAAAGGATGATAGGCCTGGGGGGACTGATCTGCTACAGGCAGAGGGCAGGGAGACAAACACCGACAGGATCTCTATTAGGCCTTCTTAAAACTGAAATACCCACCCAGGGAAGTGAAAAATAGATTGACAGAGCCAGACAAGTACCCAGGCATCGGCTTCTACAAGAGAGGCCCTATAGAGAAAACAGAACACCGCTGGTCATCACCTAGGGTGTGTCTAAACTACATGGCTCCATCGATGGAGGCATGTAGATTAGGCTGATCGGCAAAGGGAAATGAAGCCGCGATTTAAATCATCGCCGCTTCATTTAAATTTAAATGGCTGCCGCGCTGAGCAGACAAACAGCTCATCAGCTGTTTGTTGGCTCAGCACGCTAGTCTGGAAGCTCCCGCGCCAACCCGAAAGCCCTTTATCGACCTCCCTGTTATGCCTCATAGGATGAGGTTTATCGGGGAGGTCGATAAAGGGCTTTCATGTCGACAGGGGAGCGTCCAGACTAGCACGCTGAGCCGACAAACAGCTGATCAGCTATTTGTCGGCTCAGCGCGGCAGCCATTTAAATTTAAATGAAGCCGCGATTATTTAAATTGCAGCTTCATTTCCCTTTGCCGAACAAACAAATCTACACGGCTCCGTCGACGGAGCCATGTAGTTTAGACGTACCCCTACAGCCCCCAACTTAACCCCCTCCAGCACATCGTAACCATCTACAACCTCTCACTCTCATAGGCCTGGGGGACAGGCCAGTCCTCGCCTGCAGACAACGCCCTAACGTCAAACAAATTCTCTCCAGTAACCACGCAGCACACCCCCAGCATACTCACCCAGGACCCCACCCCTGCAATCAACCCTGGTGCCAGCTCTGTCCCCACATGCGACCCCAGCGCAGGACCTAACCACATCAGCCCCCACATCAGGGGCTCCTACAGCTGCACCTCCACCAATGCGATCTGTGCCGGCAAGTGCCGGCAATGCCCCTCTGCCATGGATATTGGCCAAACTGGACTGTCTTTACAACAAAGGATGAATGGACACAAATCAGCTATTCGAGATGGTAACTCACAGAAACCCACGGGGGGACATTTGAACCTGCCTGGACACTCACTAATGGATCGAAAAGTGGCCATTCTCTGGCAGAATGATTCCAGGAACCAGCTGGAGAGAGAGGCTGAGGAACTGGCCTTCGGATGCCAATTGGACACTCAGGGCCTGAACAACGACACGGACGGGATGGGCTGTTACATCCAACACCCAAAAGACACCAAAAGCTGAGCAGCGGACACTTACAGCCCACTCGATTCGCCTCCTTTAGCACGGACGCTCCAAGGCTACGTCTACGCTGCAACACGATTCCGAAATAACTAGCGCTATTCTGAAATAACTTAGTCCGTGCCAACACAGTTATTTAGAAATAGTGTCAAAATACTGTCAAGCTGGAGGACTTCTTACTCCGACTCCTGTAACCCCCGTTGGACGAGGAATAAGGGAAGTCGAAGGAACAAGACTCTGTTTTGAAATAAGCGCTGTGTAGACGCTCCCAATTTTGAAATAAGCTATTTTGAAATCAGATACGCAATTGACGTAGCTCAATTTGCATCGCTCATTTCGAGTTAAGCCCTGCAGTGTAGACACACCCTCAATTAGGGGTTTTTTCACCCCTCCTCCTCCCCCTTTCCCCTCTCTTTCTGCTTTACATTTTGGGGGGGTTCTGTGCCTCTCTGCGCCTTTTGCTCCACTCATCTGAAGAGGTGGGTTGTGCCCACAAAATATAAACCAGCTATATATTTTTTTGTTCATCTCAAAGTTGCTACGGGGCTATTGGTTGTTTTTTAAGTGTGATTGAGCCATGTTGCAGAGCACAGGTGCCCAAGGGCAGGAGGCACTGCCGGGGGGCGGGGACTGGGTGGGACGAGGCAGGGCAGAGTGGGGGGTAGGAAGGTCAGTGTGGGAGCTTGGGGGAGGAGGTGGTTTGGGGGCAGAGTTGGGGGTTGAGCAGCCCCAGCAGAAGGAAGAAGCTGAAGCCCGTACTGGAAGGGTTTGCAGAGAGAAGCTTGAAAATGTTCCCCACCCCCCAAAAGGTTCAGAAACCAGGAGAAAAATACAGCGAGCCCGAGAGAGCCCATTATTTATTGTTCTGTGCCTTGCCCTAGTGCCTGGGAGCCCGGCGTGCTAGGGGCTGGACAAACGTATGTCAAAAGCCCAGGATTCCAAAGCCATTCCTGTGTTTCTCTACATAAATCTCTGGGACGCCCACATCTTGGATCCTGCGTACGGATGTGGTCGCCTCGTCTCAAAAAAGAGATCTTGGCATTGGAAAAGGTTCAGAAAAGGGCAACAAAAATGAGGAGGGGTTTGGAACGGGTCCCGTAGGAAGAGAGATTAAAAAGACTGGGACTTTTCAGCTTAGAAAAGGTCTATACAATCATGAGTGGCGTGGAGAAAGAGAATAAGGAAAAGTTATTTACTTGTTCCCACAACAGAAGAACTAGGGGTCACCAAATGAAATGAATAGAAAGCAGGTTTCAAACAAACAAGAGGAAGTTTTCCTTCATGCAGCGCACAGTCAACCTGTGGAACTCCTTGCCGGAGGATGTGGTGAAGGGCAGGACTTTAACAGGGTTCAAAAAATAACTAGATCAGTGGTCCCCAACACGGTGCCCGTGGGTGCCATGGTGCCCGCGGGGCCATTTTTGTGCGCCCGCCAAGTGCTCGGGGCTGGCCTGGCCCTGGGCACGTGGTGCATGCGCTGTGCCGGAGCCGGCCCAGGCACATGGTAAGCACCGGCCCCGGGAGCGCCGCGAATTGGCCGCTCGTGCCCCGGGCCCGCGGCGCTTGGAGGGCGAGGGGGGGGCGCCGGCCCCGGGCGTGCGGTGCTTAGGATAAGCGCCAGCCCCGGGCGCGCGGCCCCTGGGGCGAGGAGGGCACCGGCCCTGAGTGCGCGGTGCTTGGGGGAGGAGCACTGGCCCTGGGTGCGCGGCGCTTGGCGGGGGAGCGCCGGCCCGGGCACGTGGCACTTGGGGGAGGAGGGGGCGCCGGCCCCCGGTGTGCGGCACTTGCAGGGGAGGGCCAGCCCTGGGAGCGCGGCGCTTGCGGGGGGGGCCCTGCCCCCGAGCACGCGGCTATGGGGGGGGCCGCCCGCCCCCTGGCGCCCGGCAGGCGAACGGCCACGCCCCCTGGCGCCCGGCAGCCTGTAAAGGTTGGGGACCACTGAACTAGATAAATCCATGGAGATTAGGTTCATCAATGGCTATGAGTCAGGATGGGTGGGAATGGTGTCCCTCGCCTCTGTTTGCCAAAGGCTGGAATTGGATGATAGAAGAGGGGTCACTTGAGGAGCCCCTGTTCTGTTCATTCCCTCTGGGGCACCTGGCGCTGGCCACTGTGGGCAGACAGGATACTGGGCTAGATGGACCTTTGGTCTGACCCAGTACAGCTGTTCTTATGTGACTTTTGTGCACGTGGCTTGTGAGTGTTTTGACCAGTTGGGGTAGGGAAAACTGCTCCCCTTTTCCTGGGGGTAACACTCCTTTCAACAGCCTCCGGGGTCTTCCTGTCCCTCCTGGAAACACCCCCTGAGGCCGGGACTCAGACCTGCGCATGATGCGTCATGAGAGAAGAGATGCATTATGGGTAGGGTGATCTCCATTCCCGGGAGGCAGAGGCAGGGACCCCACCTGATAGGCAGGAAGACAGTGGCCCTCTCTCTGCCTCTCCTTCCTCTCCTTCCTGCTATAACCTCGAGTGTATTCAATCCTCAGAGTGCCTGGGCCCTTCGGCCAGCCTCTGGCTTCCACACAAGCCGTGCATCAGCCCTAAGTAGCAATTCCTTTCAGCTGCACAGCTAAATGGATTGAACTGTGGGGCCTTTCCTGTTTCCGGGGGAGGGAGAGCATGCACGTGTGTGTGCGTGTGCGTGTGCGTGTGCGCTGGGGCTGGGGCTGGGGGTGGTGGCTGAATTGTGCCGTGCCCTATGGATGATCCAGGACACTCCAGAGGACAGGGTGCGCTGGGGTCACGAGATTCCCCCTCTCTGCTCGGCTCTGATCCTTCCCACCATCTCCCCTGTTGGTGCAAGAGCCTTCTCCTTCGCAGCTGCCAAACTCTAACACAGCAGACCCTAACACAGCCTGTGCCTCCCTCCTTTTCTATAGGGAGAGTTAATTTCCTGGGGTATTTTCCCCCAGGTTGGTGGTTGGGAAAAGTGGGTGCAGTTAAGTGGCACCATCCCTCTCAGCCAGGAAATCCAGCCGGGGCGGATGAGGCGTCTGCGAACGAACGGCATAATTATCTGGAACGGCAGTGTGGCCGGAGAACCACAGCACATGGTTACAAGAGGGAGGGCTGAAATCCTTCCATTGGCCTCCCTGGCACAGCCACTCTCGCCATGTTCCAATTGGGGGCGGTGGCGTCCGTAGAGACTACAGGTCCCAGCATGCAGTGCTCCAGGCAGTTCTGATTGGAGGCCATGGTGGATCAGTTCAAGGTGGCACCCCCCCCCCCCCCCCGCTGGACCGCTGCATCTGCTTAGTCAAAAGCAGGGTGCGGTTTTGCACCTTTTTTTTTTTGAACATGCAAATTAGCAATGAGTCAAAAAGCTCCTGGCTACCACTGGTCAGGTTGAGCGTGCAGCCCAGGATGGAGGGGCTAAGCCTCCTCACTGAACATCCCAGTGCTCACCCCTGGAATCCTTTAGCCGGCCCCTCCTGTCTGTGGCACCTCTGACGTCACCGGGGGTCCAGCAGGCTCAGGAGCCGATAGATAATTAGGCTCTTGCTTTCACCCCTTCCCTGCTTTGCTAGAGTCTTAGGGTAGGGCTAGACTACAGGGTTTTTTCGAAAAAAGTGGCCTTTTTCCGAAAAAACTTCCTCTGCATCTAGACTGCTGCCGCATACTTTTGAAAGTAAATCGAAAGAACGCGGCAGTTTTTTCGACCGCGGAAAACCTCGTTTTACGAGGAAGAACGCCTTTTGTCGAAAGTGCTCTCTCGCAAAAGAGGCGCTATGTAATACAAACCGTGCTTTTTCGGAAGAGCGCATCCAGACGGCCTGGGTGCTCTCTTTCGAAAAAGCGGCTTGCTTTTTCGGAAGTCCTGGTTGTCGTCTAGACGCGCTCTTTCGAAAGAGGCTTGCTGGCTAGACGTAGCCTTATGCAGTGGGCACTAGCTCCTGCTGATTGGTTGGGAGAGGCCCTGGGCGGGGTCCGTCAACTCCACCTTGTATATAAGGAAAGTGGGCCTGGCTGGTTGGTCACTGAGGAGCAGGTCTGGTGCAGGACAGCCATGTCTTCCTGAGGTTTGTGTGTTAATTGTGGGTTGTTGTTTTTGTTACCACTGGGACATGAGGTAGGTTGGGACTAAGGACAGCGTGTGCGGATTGTGTTCAGGGCAGGGTGGGCCAGGCACCTGGGGCATGAGGAATTTACAATACCTCCCCGGGGGGCGGGTCTAGGCATCTGGAACACGTCACTTAGACAAACGCCTGGCAGGGATGGGCTAGAGCAGGCGTGGGCAGCCCCTTTGTGGGCTGGATCCAGCCCTCCACGCCAGTGGATTCGGCTCCTGGCTGCCTTGCTGTTTGTGTGACAACCTGAGCTCATATGTGTGTGTAGATGTTTGTGTGAGAACCTCAACTACTCTGTGTGTGTGTGTGTGTGTGTGTGTGTGTGTGTGTGTAGATGTTTGTGAAAGATTGAGCTGCTGTGTGTGTGTAGCTATTTGGGTGACAACCTGAGCTCGTGTGTGTGTGTAGATGTTTGTGTGACGGCTTGTGTGCGCGTGTGTGTGTGTGTGTGTGTGTGGCCCCCAAACCCAGATCCATGGGCTGTGTCTCGGGAAGGTGCTAAAAGTCAGAGTTTTCGATGGTGACAATGCTGCGTTGTTTGCGAGCATGAATGCTGCCTGCTGTGCTCCGGGGAGCGCCTTCTGCCAACGAGATGTGTGTGTGCGTGCGTGTGTGTGTGTGTGTGTGTGCGTGTGTGTGTGTGTGTGCGCGTGTGTGTGTGTGTGTGCGTGTGTGTGTGTGTGTGTGCCTCAGAAACGTCTGTGGGTTTCATTCCCTTCTCCCATCCTGCTTCCTGTAGGGGCTGCTGGGCAGTGGGGAAGCAATGGGAGGGGAGGCCGAGGCAGGGAGGGGGCGACCGAGGAGGCTGACAGCTCTGGGCACGTTTGCCAGCGCAGCGGAGGGCTGTACGGTAATTACAAAGCCGTGTCAGGAGTGAGCCGGTGACAGGGAGCTCGTTATGTGGCGGCTTCGCAGCATCGTACGCGTCTGCCGGGCTGGCGGCAAAACAAAACACACACACAACTCATTAGGCAAAAGTATCCCATTCAGCAATGGGCGGGGGCCTTATCCGCAGCCTGATCGGTCTGGCCGCCCTGCACAGGCAAAGCACGGTGTACACACAGCCCCGCACCGCGCACCAGACACTGTGCAGTGCCCTCCAGCTAGAGGCTGTGCAGTACCCCCTCTGATCACCCCATCCAGACGCTGTGCAGTACCCCCTCTGATCGCCCCATCCAGACACTGTGCAGTACCCCTTCTCAACACTCCATCCAGACGCTATACAGTACCCCCCTCAACACTCCATCCAGACGCTGTGCAGTACCCCCTCTCAACACTCCATCCAGACGCTATACAGTACCCCTTCTCAACACTCCATCCAGAGGCTATACAGTACCCCCCTCAACACTCCATCCAGACGCTATACAGTACCCCTTCTCAACACTCCATCCAGAGGCTATACAGTACCCCCCTCAACACTCCATCCAGACGCTGTGCAGTACCCCCTCTCAACACTCCATCCAGACGCTATACAGTACCCCTTCTCAACACTCCATCCAGAGGCTATACAGTACCCCCCTCAACACTCCATCCAGACGCTGTGCAGTACCCCCCTCAACACTCCATCCAGACGCTATACAGTACCCCTTCTCAACACTCCATCCAGAGGCTATACAGTACCCCCCTCAACACTCCATCCAGACGCTATACAGTACCCCCCTCAACACTCCATCCAGACGCTATACAGTACCCCTTCTCAACACTCCATCCAGAGGCTATACAGTACCCCCCTCAACACTCCAT